>NW_027505068.1:0-307266 GCF_021521415.1 Bidens hawaiensis | reverse complement strand
TTGCAGAAATGCCCGAGTTTCCTGCTTGGTCTTTGGGTATGATGCGGGTAGGTCTGTAACCTCCTCGCAAGTCAGGAGCATTGAGTCCCAGTTGTATGGATTTTCCATGAGGTTTTGGTAGTTTTGAACATAGTGATCAATTATGTTAAGACCACCAATTCCATCCTGGAGCTTCAAACAACGTAGTTCTCGACGTTCCCGCTATGCGGGGATGTTATTTCCGTATCCGCAAGCATTGCCCAGAAGATCCTTCTTGGTTTCAATTCCCAGCGGAGCGCTAGGTATGTGAAGGGTTTTGCCTTGACACTGTACCTGCGCTCGTCTTACGGTTACTTTACTTCCAAGGTATTCCTGGCGTCAATTCCCTGCGGGTGCTAGGTATGTGAAGGGTTTTGCCTGAACACTGTACCCGCAGCCGTCTTATA
Organism: Bidens hawaiensis; assembly: GCF_021521415.1. Classification (NCBI taxonomy): domain Eukaryota; kingdom Viridiplantae; phylum Streptophyta; class Magnoliopsida; order Asterales; family Asteraceae; genus Bidens; species Bidens hawaiensis. Next base: position 306,841 of record NW_027505068.1, on the reverse strand, counting down.
GTTACTTGGTTGCCGAGGTACTTGGCTTCAATTCTCTGCGGGTGCTCGGTATGTGAAGGGTTTTGCCTTTACACTGTACCCGCATCCGTCTTACGGTTACTTGTTTGCCAAGGTTTATTTGGCTTCAATTCCCTGTGGGTGCTAGGTATGTGAAGGGTTTTGCCTTTACACTGTACCCGCATCCGTCTTACGGTTACTTGTTTGCCAAGATTTATTTGGCTTCAATTCCCTGCGGGTGCTAGGTATGTGAAGAGTTTTGCCTTTACACTGTACCCGCATCCGTCTTACGGTTACTTGTTTGCCAAGATTTATTTGGCTTCAATTCCCTGCGGGTGCTAGGTATGTGAAGGGTTTTGCCTTTACACTGTACCCGCATCCGTCTTACGGTTACTTGTTTGCCAAGATTTATTTGGCTTCAATTCCCTGCGGGTGCTAGGTATGTGAAGGGTTTTGCCTTTACACGGTACCCGCATCCGTCTTACGGTTACTTGTTTGCCAAGGGGTAAAGGGGTATTTTCCCGCTTACTTTTTAATATTTTTGAATTTTGAATTTTGAAATTCGAAAAGTTGGTGAAAAGATCAGAACAGTCCAAACCTCTGAAACGTCGTGCGACGGTTTCTTCTGACTGTGTCAGGACGTGCAGGAAGTTATGGTGACGTGACAGAACATGGTCATTCCAGTCGCTTTTTCAGGCGCGTGGGCGCGATTTTTCGGGCGCGTGGCCGCGAAATTACTGGCACACGTCCTTTCAACAGCTGTTGCCAGCTTGCTTTTTGCCACGTGTCATAGTTTCATTGCACATTCGATTTCTCTCTCCTCCGCATTAAATTCACCGCATTAATTGCGATTACTATATGAAGGGGGAGAGGGTTATTTGCAATTCACACTTTTCACTTCTTCTCTTCATCTTTAAGGCGATTTCCGGCGAATACTCCTTTATTCAATCGAGCATTCTCTCGAAATCGTTCTCTTCTTTCTCTGCAAGATGTCTTCTCGTGATGCTGAAGCTATAGCTGACGACAGGGGTACCGCTGGCGAGTGCCAGTGTGCTCTGCCCGGCGATCAGTACCGGTATGTTGTCAGGAAGTTCATGCTCGATCATCTCGAGCCTGAGTTTCCTGAATCCCACCAGACCGTGTATGATGCCCCCAGAGGCAAGATCGGGGTTTATGCTGCATTTTTTGTCTATGGGAATCTTAGATTCCCGTTGACAAAATTTGTTTACCGTGTCCTTGAGAGGCACGGTGTTCATTTGACCGAGCTGCACCCTATGGCGATCGCCAAGATTCGCCATTTTGAGTGGGTGTGCCGGATTTTGGGCATCGAGCCCCATGTGGACCGCCTGATGACCTTCTATACCTGGAGGTGCATCCAGGGGTGGTACACCTTGACGACCCGTATTAAGGGTCTGAAGATTTGCGACACCGAGCGCAGTCTTCGCGCGTGGAAGCAGGAATTCTTCTACATTTCTGCCCGCGCCATCCCCCTTGCCATGAAGTTTAAAAATGGCCAAGCGATACCGAGCCTTCACGCCCCCAACTACCAGGAGGCGGAATGGTTTTCGAAGATATCCCGGATCCAATCTCCGGTTTACCGGTTTGCGGAGTCCGGGATGGTCATGTTAGGGATGAGCCGGGTGTGGAAGGATGCGTCTCAGGTTCTCATCCTTCTCGAATACGGTTTGAACTCTATTCCCTATGGTACGTCTTGTCTTCCTTTTTGATACAAGTTTGTCTTCTAACTGTTTCTTTTCTTTCAGAGGGAAATAATTTGGAGTCGCTTCTGTTCCCGCGGGAAACCGACGGTCCCGCGCGGATGGGTACTCGTGCTCTGGACGAGGGCGAGTTGCCCATCCTGGAGCAAACGGCGGATCGTTTTGTGGAGGTCTATCCGCTGGGCCACGAGATCCTGAGCCACCGGCGGCCAGGTAAGGCGATATTCTTTCCTCAATCTCTCAATGCTGTACCCGCTGTTGGAATTCTTGACCTGTCTTCTTCTGAGGAATCCTCAGATGCTCCTCCATTGGTGCGGAAGAAGAAAGCTGCTGCCGGCGGGAAAGGGAAGGAGAAGGCCTCCACGGCTGGTCCGGTGGTTCTATCTGACTCGGAGTCAGATAGTGAAGAGGTGGCGGGGAAGCTCGGTGGTGAGAAGACCACTGTTCCGGAGGCAACGACCGTTACCTCCGGAGAACCAACGAAGACGACGGTGACCGGTACCAAGAGGCCGGCTCCATCGGGTTCCTCCCCGCCCGTCCGTACGTTCAGGGTCAAGAAAACCCGTAAGTACAATCATAATATCTTTGCAGATTTATTACTTCTTAAATTTATCTAACACTTTCTTCTTTGTGCAGGCGTGGATGTTGACGCATTCCGGGGTGAAGCGCAGGGGAGTACCTTCCCGCCAATGACGGTAGGCTCGGTCAGCCTTCCTGAGGCGTCGACCCAGGCGCCTGCGCCTACATCCGCTGGTCCAGTTGCTCGTTCCTTTGAGCCAACTGTTCCGGCCGAGATGACGTCGCCGCCGGCCGTGAGTGCGATTTTTACAGCATCCTTCACGGAGCCGGCGGTTACTGCTGCTGCTGAGGAGGCGGCGACCGCGGCGGCGACCACAACGGCGACCACGGCGGCTGCCACCATGCCCGCGCCACCGGCACCTACGGCCGGACCATCAGGTACGCGCAGGGCTTCCCGCCGATCTTTGCACCCTTCCCGTCTGCCTGACCTGTTGGATGGATTTCCTTTAGGTTCAGGTGATGGGTTTGGCGGCTATCGGCCTGTCATTGACCCTACAGGTGCGTAGGGTTCCTTTCTTTTTCCCTTATGTTTTTTATCATCTTTTCCTTACTGCCTTTTTCTTTTGCAGTGTCGGATTCCAATGAAGTGTATGTTCCGCGATGGAACATACGCCGAGGAACAACCCTTCGTACCCCTGTGGAGTGCGTGGACTGGGCTCGCCACGCTGCTCCTCATGGTGCGTTGGGGGAAGCCATGGCTAGCTACCAGGAGGGTAGGCTAACCAATGAGCTTCGGGTTCTCCAAGCCCGGATGCAGCCGCGCGTCGAGCTGCTTTGTCGTGAAAACGACAAGTTGAAAGCAGCTCGCGCCAAGGACGTATCTGAGGCGCGTGCTCTTCGGGAGGAGAACCAACAGCTGGCGGCAGCTGCCGCCGACAAGGAGAAGGCCTTCAAGGCCCTCGAGGTTGAAGTTCAGGCGCGACTCGAGGCCCGCTCCAAGGCTGCCCAAGCTGTGAATGAACAGCTTCGGCTGGCCAGGGAGACTGCGCGAAACGCAACTGAGAGGGCTGCCAAGGCTGAAGCCGTTGCTGAGCCTTTGCGTGTGGAGAATGAGGAGCTCAAGGCCAAATTAGAGGCTCTCCAACGCGCTCATGATGCCTTGGCAATGGAAGATGCCAAGAAACTCCAGGAAATCCTGGACCAGAGGGGGGTGCTTGACCACACCGAGCGGAAACTTAAGGGCGTCGAAGAGGCTGCCGCAAAGGAAGTTTTACTTGCCAACCTTAACAAGAGCGAAGCCGAACGCGCCCATAACGAAGCTCAAGCTGCCCTCCAATGGCTTCTTCGAGAAGCGTTGCCTCAGGTATGTTTAGCTTTATCTTCTCGCTTTTCTTTTGTAAGAAAATGTTCTAATACTTGTATATTTTCTTTGTAGGTTGTGCGTCGGGTCTTTTCAGAGACCTCTTACGATGATGCTATGACCGCAGCCCTCAACGCTTCTCATGAGGATGGGGAAAAGGCCGGCTTCCTGCTTGGTCTAGGGTTTGTTGAGAAAGGCGTCCCGCCTTCCAACTTCCCTTTGTTCGATGTGGATACCGAAGCCATTTATGACCAAGCATTGAACCAATACGCCGCCTTCCCGCATCCAGTGGTGGAAAAGGTGGACGAAGTAGCTGCTGCTGATGATGGGTTAGCTGTCCTCAAAGCGTTCCTCGAACCACCCCGTTCTTCTGACGGAGCGGGTCCAAGTGGAAGCGGCCCTGAAGCTTGATCCTGAAGATCCCTTCCCATCGCTAAGACTTGTATAGTTTTATTCTCTTAGGCGGGTAGTTACCCGGCCATTCTTGTAATATATTCTTGAAATATTAATCTTTTTGCGTATAAGATTGTTATTTCCTTCTTTGGGTTCCTTGCTTTATAAACTTATGACTTGCATACTTAGTTTAAATTAGCAATTTTCCAAGTGTTTAGAATAAGAACCTTTGAACGTGGTTAATGGGTTAAAGTTTCGCTTCCTCCTTCGTGATTGTGCGGGTAGAACCGTCACTTGCACTTGGTAGGATGGCTAAACTTTAACCTTCATCTGACCTGCGTGTAGGTTTTCCTTTTCGAAATTTCTAAGGCATTAAGATAAGTTAACCTTTGAACGTGGTTGATAATAGGAAGTTTTGCTTCCTCTTTCGTGATTGTGCGGGTAGAACATTCACTTGCACTTAGTAGGATGGCAAAACTTTACCCTTATCTGACCTGCGTGTAGGTTTTCCTCATCCTTTGAGGATAAGTTAACCTTTGAACGTGGTTGATAATAGGTGTGAAGTTTTGTTTCCTCTTTCGTGATTGTGCGGGTAGAACCGTCACTTGCACTTAGTAGGATGGCAAAACTTTACCCTTATCTGACCTGCGTGTAGGTTTTCCTTATCCTTTTAAGAATTTTGTTTTTGACCATTCGACGCGCGGTTGTCGATAGGTTAGTGTTCAGTTTCCTTTCATGATTCATGCGGATAGACCGGCACTTTCATTTAATGGGAGAATTGAACTTTTCCTTCAACTGACCTGCGTGAAGGTTTGCCACGTTATTGGGTTCGTGCGGGTAGGACCGCCTTCCCACGCAACGACTTCACATAATTATGCGGTGAAAACCGGCATATTAGTGTTCAGAAAAGTATAAATGTAAAATCATCAGCTTCGATGTTCTTAAAGAGAATCATTTCCATTAGAAGTGGCTCTTGGCCTTTTCTTTACAAATTGGAATTGATTTACATGTAAACTGTGTAAATGAGCTCCCTTCCATGTTGGGATGGGAGTGCCATCGAGCCGATACGCACCTGGTTCGGGATCTCGTTCTTTACGCAGCATGTAGTCTCGATATTGAAGCTGTAATTTTGAATCGTGTTTTCCCCAGCTGGGGTTCTACACGCACCTGCCTGCTCAGCCTTTACTGCGCCACTAGGTGCGCGAGCGTCCCATCTCTGACAAATGCTTCGACCATGTCTTTTACGTCGGTGCATTCTTCAGTGTTGTGGCCTTTTGTCTTGTGAAAGTCACAGTATTTGCTCCGATCCGCATCGTGACGATGTCGGATTATTGGAGGCTTTGGCCACGGGAGCTCTTCAGTGGCGAATATCTCAGTGACGCTTTTGCTGAGTGGCGTCCATCTGGAGTTCCGGTGCGGCTGTGCATTATCCCTTCCGCCCAATCGATGTTGCAAGCCGGATGAGGTGTCAAAGTTTACCCTTGACTGCCAAATGCCTTGCTTTCGCTTTTTATTTAGTCGGGCGGTGAGGACGTTGTCTTCTCTCGTCTTCTGGGTGTAGAGGTTTGTGCTCTGTGGGAGATCTCTACCCAGTTGCTTCTCCGTTTCCGCATAGCGTTTTGCTGCTGTCATGATGGCATCCCATGTGGATGGCATGCCATCTTTACCCGTTAGGGTGCGGATGAGCTCTGGGTCATGCGCGCCCTGGATGAAGGCAGCGCGAACAAGATCTTCGCTGATATTGCCCAAACTTAGCTTCTTTGAGTTGAAGCGAGTGATGAAGTTTGGCAGAGATTCATCTTCTTCTCGTATGCATTTGAGGATTGTCCATTGCTCCTCGGTATACTTCCGTTGCTGGCTGAAGTGTTGGCTAAACTTCTGCTGGAAGTCTGCCCAGTCGTAGATGTGGTTGACCGGTAGACGATCAAACCAAGCTCTAGCAGCCCCAACAAGCGTCATTTGGAACATGTAGCACCACGTGGGTTCCGTCTAATTGCTGACGGTTGCCCCCGCTATGAACCTGTTCAAATTATCGTCTGGATCAGATAAACCGTCATATGTGCCTATGTTAGGCATTTGTTTGGCACTCTTTGGGGCGATTGCTTCCGCAATGTCCCTTGCAAACTTGGACGTTCCTGCATTCGCAACGTTTGGTCTGAACGTTTTGGAGAAGTCTCGTGGACTTCCACCTGTGCTTTTTGGTTTGAAGGCTTGTCCAAAATGCCTTTTCGGTTGGGATTCCGTTTCCTTACGCTTCCCTTTTGCCCTATGGCGAGGGTTCGCGTCGGAGTCGGATTCCTCCGAGTCATCCTCCCAGTATTCGAATTCGTCGGCCTGTTGCACGGAACGCAAGCGTTCGTCCAACTCAGCCTGGAATTCCTTTTGTCGTGCCTCCGCCCATGCCTTAACTTCATCGAGAGTCTGGCGAGGGAGTCTTCGTTTCTCAAACTGGGTATCGGTGGATCCCAGTAGGCGATCATTTACTGCACTTGCCCCAGCTTTGGTAAGTGGGGTAGTGTTCGTAAAATTTACTTCACTTGCCCCGGCTTCGGTAGCCGGGGTAGTGTTTGTAAAAACTGTGTTGCCGGTATTCCCCCTAGTAGCTGGGGTTGTGGTTACCGGAATTTCTCTAACCATCTTTGTAAAAGTTTGAAAAAACTGGAGAAAAATAAAGTTCTAGCTTGTCCCACGGATGGCGCCAATGAAGAAACACTAACCGGACCCCGGGCAGGTTACTGTTAACCTGGGGGTTGGATAGCTGTTTCCCACGAGGGGTTAGACCCTTGGAAGATGGTTCTTCTGATAACCTGCAAAACAGACACCGTGAGCTCGTCACTGAGAAGGGGGGGGGGGGGGTTCCTCCTTGTGACCACCCTCCGGCGTGAGAATCAGACTAGATTGCTCTTTAAATATAAAAATATATCAAGAGATTGCTAGAGCAGATATCAGGTATATTATGATGATAATGTGATAATGTAATGTGTTCAGATGATCATACCATTTGGGGTATTTATAGCCGAAGGTAGGTTTCCAAGGAGGTATGGCCGGCTGCTACAGTGTTCCTGTTCATCAACAGTAGCCTACGCACGTGCCCTGCTGGTAGTTGGTGGGTAGGCAGCGGCTGATAGTGACCAGGCCTGCTGTGTACTATTCCCTTTCCACCAACTGCCGGCTATGCACGTGGTATGACAGTAGTTGGTGAGTAGGCAGCGGCTAATAGTGATACAGTACAGGAGCATGCTGCTCGCCATACTGTATCAGTGAGCTGTCGTATCTCTGATCAGATCTTTCGCCCATACCTCGTCAGGTACAGTAAAAGATCCTTCAGTATACGGACTGGCTTATTTGGACGGGAGTATTCCCCCTCCCGCCTCTGTGCGGGATTGCTCCCGGCTTGGCTCATTCCTTCAGGTGACACTGAATGATCGAGAGCTAAGTGCCTTGTGCGTGTAGCCATGCTGCGCGGGTGGCCTTCCCTAATGGCTTGTATCCGAGGCTGCGGGGACAGGCGGAGTCCTTCACCATTGGGAGGCATTTCCTGCGGGACCAGCTTGCGTACTGCGCGTAAGGACGTCACGTCTCTGAGCATGGTTGGTTCTGCGGATCCAGTTGGTCTCTGCGCAGACTTCCCTGTTTAAGGTGAGTCTTGCGGGTCCAACTGGGCTCTGCTGGGACCTACCTCTTCAATTTGTTTTATAAGAGCATTCAATTCATTTCATATTCATATAATTACATTAAAAATCATTATATTTTTCTTCTTTCTTATTCATTAAATAATATTTTTTATATCTTTATCATTACCCCTCTTTTTCTTTACTTATAACAATTTTCAGAAAATATATAAAAAACATATATACGATATGAACAATGAAAACCCAAATTTAACTTTTTCGTATAACATTTTCACTCATATATACTAACAACTACTAACAATTATACCATATATATAATTTACAAAATGCACTTACTTAATTATAGAAAACGGGTTGTTAATGCTCTAAGAACCAAAACATTGTTTTTAATAGAATCGGGTTTGTTGAACGCAATACTCTTTTTTCTCAAATTAAGTGAATGTCACATGTCAACCTCGAACAAAAGACAATGAACGTATTGCATAATTACTAAAACAAAATGATAAGTATAAATTAAGACAAATGATAAGCACAAAAACACGATGACGAACAAAAAAACACAATGATGTAATCTTTTTTTTATTGTTATAACTATGAATACCAATTAAAAACACGACCAAAATCTATAACATAATGCATTAAAAAACACAATGAAAAACAATAACACAATATATAAAACCCATTCTTTTTTTATATAACAATATAATACTCATATTAAAGAAAAAAATGTTTGTTATTGTGATGAATTTTTTTTAAATGTTGTATAAAAAAGTTATGAAATTTTAAAATGATATGTGAATTGACATGTGAAGAGAGAAAGCCAATAAAAATAAGTTATTATCTTTATGTCCTTTATCTCGATTTTTTCTTCTTAAATTAATCTCTATCTTTCAAATCTTAAACTAATGGATTAAATTCTTTCTTACGGCTTTTATTCTTGTTGTCCATATTTTAAATATTTTAACATTTTCCTACGTTCTATATATGACTAATAAACACAAATCTATTTCAAGCTTATTTCTTGCCATATATGTTATTAGCCCTAAACCCACTGATTTTGAAATCTCTCGCTTATTTCTTAATCCAATACTTTAAAGGCGGTTACCAATTAATTAATTACATTACATTTACCCAGCCACATTGAGTACACCGGGTTCGGCCGAACCCGGTTGTTTTTCGGTTTTATATAGAACCTGTAGTGTGAACTAACAGCCGAACCCATTCTTTTTCACCGAACGAACCCGGTATCGTTTTAAAAAAAGCATTCAAACCCACTAAAAATCATTCAAAACAAGACCTTTCGGCTTCACCAATTCACCTCAAGGCTTCAACCATCGCCTCACGACCTCAACACTCATCTGACGGACTTCAGCCAAACAACAACGACTGACTGACTCTTTCTTTTTATTGAATATGACTGTGTATATTTGAATGTTAATGATGTACTTTTGTTATGATAGTGATATGACTGTGTATATTTGAATGTTAATGATGTACTTTTGTTATGATAGTGATATGACTCTTTATTTATTTGACCGAATGACCGACCCGACCCTTCTCGGCCCGAAAACTTTGGCGCCAGAAAAGATTCGAGCACCAAAAATTCCCGAACCCATAGGAAAAAATTCCTGACTCCGCCACTGCATTTACCAATGAATTAATTACCCGACTTGATACCGATGTACATTTAGATTTAATTTCTCATTCACGTGTTATACTAGACGATAATAAACTTCATACTTGAAGAAGAAACAGCGGTGGTTTGGCAGGAGTCTGAACAAGTATTTTCACAGGGTATGATGAACCGAGAATCTTGAAACCAGGATTCGATAGACCGTGATATGCAAGACTAACAACGCCGTTAGCCTCGTTACATAAAGAGGTGCTACCTATAATCACCGTCCAACGTGATGATTAGTATGGTAAGTTATATTATAAATAACGAGGAATCGAGAGAGTAAGATCATATTCCTTTTACTAATTGGAGTGTTCTAAATATAGCAAGAGGTATGGAATGTTTTTTAGGCTACGTGTCATGGGAATATCTTGATTGTCCCTTCTGCACCCGTAATAGTGGAGATCGCGAATGCTATTTTTTCGCAGGGATCACTGCTCGATACTGTTGTCTCCTTTGCGTGACTGTGATAGTGGTCTCGTGCATACCTGCTATACGTATGGGCGCTATCATGTTTATGCTTATTGTTGCACGACTTTGGTATTGACAGATCCAATGTGTACCGCTAGGTCATGCGCCTATGGCTCTGTGAGTGTGTGACAGTATTGAGTTTTGACCTATATCTTTTAAATAACATTTAATAATATTAACGCAAACCAAGCTATATTTGGATAATGGGTAAGCGAGCAACAACTTGCGCCGCTATCCCTTTTTGAATCGTAAAGCCCGGATCTAGGGTCAAATCTCTTCAAGAATTAAGGTTTAGAGCAAAATTATACATATATAAAAGTGTTCAACCACAACTGGGTCGCTATTGTATCTTTAACAAAATTGCGAATAGATTGCGTTCAAAATGTTCTTTCCTGGTACCATCAAATCAATGCATGTTTGACATGTCCCATGACGCCATAAGTGTACTGTGTATATTTACTTTTGTACAGACATATTACCACTTCATTGTTATCTTCAGCAAGGGGCCCTTCCTTTCATATCTACCCCTTAGTGTCTGTTTGACACGTCCATGGGTTTTTCTCTGCTGACTTAACTAACGTGGAAGAAGTACCATGTCTTCGTCTTTCAGCTGCTGCTTCTGCTTCTGCTTCTGAATCTTCACACATAAACTCCAAAAAATCTCAATCATCCTCTTTAGGTTGATTCAACAGCTGACCATTACACGAGGCTTTCAGATGCTTTCGGTCCTCGTATGTCAACCCATCAACAAAGCACTTTACCATTTCCCACAATTCGATTTGGTGATGTGGACATTTTCTGATCATATCTTTATATCTGGTAAAAGCTTTATTAAATAATTCGCCCGATAACTGTGAAAAGTTGCGAATTTCCAAACGGGCCTCGCTAGTCTTTGACTGTGAATAAAACTCGTTTAAAAACACCTGCTGCATCTCGGCCCAATTTCTGATACTGTGCATCGGCAGCGAATTAAACCAGAGTTTTGCTTTGTCTTTTAGAGAAAACTGGAATAATCACAACCGAACCTCATGTGACATCTGCCCCGATCCGACCCGACCCAGGTACCCGTTTCCCCGATCCGATCTCTTTCTTTTATGATTTAATATTTATTTATACTTATACTTTACTTTTAATAATAATAATATATTTTCCTTCCCGCCTCTTTCTCTCTCTTTTTTTTCCGCCGTCCCGTCCCTCTTCTTCTCTCTTTCCGCCTTCTTTTCCCTCTTGTCGCCGTCCCGCCTTTAAGCCTTGAACCCCTGTCCTTTGTTCCTTCCCGCCTAAGGTTGTCTGCGCAGCTCCACGCGCCAGACTCCTTACAAGGAAGCCTGCGTGAAGACCACCTGTTACTGCGATACGCGAGACGAACTGTCCCCGCAGCGCGCTAAGGATTTTAGTTCTTCCCGCGGCGCGCTATGGATACCGTTCTTCCCGCGACACGTTAAGGTTGGTTCTGTCTGCCTTCGCGCTCGCGCACTCTTGACCTTCTGTGTCTGCCTTCGCGCTCAAGCTTTCTCGCGCTGTCTTGAGTCTTTTCTTCTGTTTTATCCAGCCGTTTACTTTTGTGTTGTCTTATCTTCTGTGCTGTTGACCTGACCTATCTTATGTCTGAAAAGCCACTTTTGGCGCAGCATGCGCACCAACCCCATTGGTTGACAGAAAAAGTGACTGACATTATCTTTTGAGATCTGCTTTTCCATGCTTGACCAGTACCTTTATCTGACCCTCCCATGCCTGTTTACTGTTACCTGTCAGCTTTTCCTTTGCCCCCTGCAGCTGCCATATCTTTTGATATCTTTTGCTTTTGGAATCTTTTACTTTTTGGAGATCTTTTCCCCTTTTCTAGGGATTGTGTTCCCTAGGGTTTCCCTATAAATAATAATGTTAATTTCCTAACACTACACACACAAAGCACTTAAACTCTCCTGTTCTCTCTTACTCCTTGCCGTTGTTCTTCCTCTGCCGTCTCCTCTCTCTTTGCCTTCGTCTTCTATCCTGTTCTGCCCTGCTTTTCCGGTAATATATATATTATATATATAATAATTTACTTATTAATTATGCTAACTTATAATCAAGACTTAAATCAAATCATTAAAACAATAATTTTATTTATAGGTTAACTTGTGCTTGTTTAAAGTTGGTTCTTGCTTAATCTTACACCGCATCGTTTATCAAGTGAGTAATCTCGTACCTAATCCCTTTCTATTTTAATGTTTTGGGATGTTCATGTGTTCGTACAAACTTAGAGTCTTAAACTGTTTATGAACTTTAGTCGCGCAGTATCCCATGTGTTGAGGACGTAGACTTGGCTGTTTATTTGTGTGTGGATCATTAACCGTCTTGTCGGTCTATTCCGCAGTTCTCATGGTACCATTAGATGAACACGGGAGAACTATCGTTTATGATTTTCTCTTTTGTTTACACTTGCACAGTCTTTCTTGTTTGTGAGCTCAATTGTGAGCACTGGCAGTCTATGAGTATGAATCTTAGAGTTGGTCCCGATCGGATTACACCGTTGTTGAAAACCAGACATACACATGTTGCGCGCAGATTTATTGTTATCTATGTATTGTATTAAACTTGATTTCTCACCAACACGCAAGAGTTTGACGTTTATTTTAACACATGTTCAGGTTTGCTGTAGCTACATTTGGAGCTTGTGGACACGTAGGACGTTTTTACTTTTGGACCTAGATTAAAATGTATCAAGACAAGTTATTGTTGTTCGAATATTTTGCCTTATAATATATTGATTTATGTTGATTTATTTTATCTTGTGTTTACATTGCGCGTGCGTGAATGAATATATTTATTAAATATTGACACCCAATAGTGTCACGAGTAATGAAACAATATGTGGCGCCCCGATGTATAATCCGCCTTTGGTCGGGGTGTTACAGATTGGTATCAGAGCTCGTTGACTTTAGGATAGGTGGTTAGACGTAACAGCCTAGAATACCTAAGAGTCCCTTCTCGCGCATGAGAAAAATCTCATGTTTGCGCGCTTATTGTTAATTACTCGTTATTTATGAATATGCTCGCGCCTGCGCAGTATATGATTTTATGATTTATTTCGCGATATTTCGATTTTTGCTGAATTTCGATTTTTATTGATTTTACTTACATATTCGTTTGTTGGGATTGAAAATCCGAAAAGTCATGGTGATACATGAATAGTTGATTTTCAAATTCCATTTACGATTATGTTCTGAGGTTGGAGACTTGAAAAGTCATGGTGATACATGAATTGTCAACCTCCAATACTCATTTTCTTGTATATTTTATATTGAGGATTGAAAAGTCATGGTGATACATGAATCGTCAATCTCCAACTACTCGTTTACTCGTCATTTTAAATTGAGAATTCGGAAAGTCATTGTGATACATGAATTGTCGATTCTCGATTCGAATTTGTTATCTGTATTAAGTTTGCATTCAAATTCATGTTTTACTTTAACTATTGATGGTATCTAACCCCGCGAAACCAAGCTTCATAAGATTATACTTTGCGCCAAGACATTAACCAAAATTAAAACTTTTATAGAATGCCTCCGCTATCTCGCCGATTTCAGAGAAGAGAAGCCTCGCGCAGGCGTAGACAGCAACGTTCCCAGGAAATGGCCGCCGCGATAGCCCAAGCTTTGAGCCAAAACAATACCTCCGGTTATAACATTTAGTCCTTTAACGCGGGTAACCCTCCAAAGTTCACAGGTCTTGAAGGAGCCACCGTGATGCTCCAGTGGCTTGAGAAAATAGAAAACACTTTCCTCCACACCCAATGCCCCTCAGACAGGCGAACCCTATATGCCTCCAGTGTCCTGGAAGCAAGGGCGCTTACATGGTGGAATGGAGTAGCTCATGCGCGTGGCGCAGAAGCTGCTTCTAGCATGACATGGGAGGAATTCAAGGAAATTCTGACGCAAGAATTCTGCCCTCCCAACGAAGTTAAGCGCCTGGAGGAGGAATTTTGGAATCTTAAGCAATACAGCGGTGAAGCGCGCGAGTACTCGACGCGCTTCCATGAACTAAGCCTGCTTGTCCCTCACCTTGTTACCCCTTCCCGCCGAGCCATAGAGAAATTCCTTGGGGGTCTCCCCATGGAAATTCAAGATTCTGTATGGGCCAGAAACCCAGTTACCCTCTCTGACGCCATCGAATTGGCCGCTGTGCTCAGCGACAACCATGTCAGAGCAGGAACCCTGTTCCTGCGGGGAACTGAGAAGACCAAACCCACCAAAACTGTCCCTGAACCCACAGAAACCAAACCAGAACCCTCAAACCATAACCAGAAACGTAGGCGCAGACAAGTCTACGCGCTTACCAGCCCGCCCATAGTCCAGCAACCCGCCTACCAACCTCTAGTATACGCCCCTCAACCCCTGTCAGCCTACCCAACTCCCCCTGTAGTCCACAACTATGCCCTAACCAATCCCGCACTCCCTGCCCCGCCAACTAAGAAACCCTACACAGGAAACCACCCCTTTTGCCCAACCTGTAGACTCCACCACCCACCTCAAGTCCCATGTCGACTTTGTAACCGATGTGGCCGCGCTGGTCACCTTGCAGAAAACTGTAGAGTCCTTCCCGCCAATCCAATTGCGCCAACACCACCAGTCTACCCGCAGAACCCACAACCAACCTACCAAAACCCACGACCTAGATCGTGCTTCAACTGCGGTGATCCCAGTCATTTCCGGAACGCATGCCCGAGGCTACAAGTTCAGATTACGCAAGCGAATCCGGTGAACCAGATTTCGAACCAAGTGACACACGAACGAGCTTTTAACATAACCGCGCACCAAGCGCAAGCGAATAATGACGTAGTTAATGGTACATTTTTGCTTAACAGATTTTATGCTTCTGTACTTTTTGATACTGGCGCCGATCGAAGTTTTATTTCTCGCGCGTTTGAGCAGAAGCTTGCGCGACCGCGCAACGATTTAAAAGAAAATTTTTCAGTTGAATTGGCTAATGGCGAAACTGTTTTAATTAACTCAGTGATTAAAAATTGCACGCTTAACCTTAACGAAAACGATTTTCTGATCGACCTCATCCCCATGCCTCTTGGAAGCTTTGATGTTATTATTGGTATGGACTGGCTCTCGAAGAATCGCGCCGAAGTTATTTGCGCCAAGAAGTTGATTCGCATTCCTCGAGAAAATGGTGATCTTCATATCTACGGCGAGAAACCCTCCCGCGGTCTTAAACCTATGTCTTGCGCCGAAGCCCGAAGGCTCATGCGGAAAAGGTGTATTGCATTCTTAGCCCATGTGGTTAAACCTGCTGAAGAAAAGAAGCTTCGCGATATCCCTGTTGTGCGTGATTTCCCTGAAGTTTTTCCTGATGATCTTCCTGGTATCCCTCCCGCTCGTGAAGTCGAGTTCCGTATTGATCTTGTCCCTGGTGCTTCCCCCGTAGCTAAATCTCCTTACCGTCTTGCGCCCGCTGAGATGCAAGAATTGGCAAGCCAACTTCAAGAGTTGACCGCTAAAGGATTCATTCGCCCTAGCTCTTCGCCCTGGGGTGCTCCGGTGTTGTTCGTTAAAAAGAAAGATGGTTCGTTTCGCATGTGTATTGATTACCGCGAGTTGAACAAGCTCACCATTAAGAACCGGTATCCCTTACCGCGTATTGACGACCTCTTTGATCAACTCCAAGGTGCCTCTTGTTTCTCCAAGATTGATCTCCGCTCTGGCTATCACCAGTTGCGCATCCGCGATGAAGATGTTCCGAAGACTGCTTTTCGAACTCGTTATGGCCATTTTGAATTCTTGGTCATGTCCTTCGGTTTAACCAACGCATCCGCCGTTTTCATGGATCTAATGAATCGGGTGTGTAGGCCTTTCTTGGATAAATTCGTGATTGTGTTTATCGATGACGTTCTGATTTATTCTAAGACCAAGGCCGAGCATGAGCAACATCTTCGATTGGTATTGCAAAAGCTTCGAACCGAGCAGCTCTTTGCCAAGCTCTCCAAGTGTGAATTCTGGTCTGATGAAGTACAGTTTCTTGGCCATGTTGTGAACAAGATGGGGATTCATGTCAACCCATCCAAAATTGAAGCAATCAAGAACTGGATTACGCCGACCACTCCTACCGAGATCCGTTCCTTTCTGGGCTTAGCTGGTTATTACCGGCGCTTCATTTCGAACTTCTCGAAGATCGCTTTGCCTTTAACAGCTCTAACGCACAAAGGTAAACCGTATATTTGGGGCTCGAAGCAAGAAGAAGCCTTTTTGACGCTCAAGCGTTTGTTGTGTGAAGCTCCTGTTCTTGCGCTACCTGAGGGTAATGATGATTTTGTCGTGTATTGCGATGCATCCAACCAAGGTCTCGGTTGTGTTCTTATGCAACGAGGCAAGGTTATCGCTTACGCATCAAGGCAACTCAAGGTTCACGAGAAGAATTATACAACTCACGACCTCGAACTAGGCGCAGTTGTTTTTGCCTTGAAGATCTGGAGACACTACCTTTATGGTACTAAGTGTATCCTCTACACTGACCATAAAAGCCTTCAGCATATCTTTGATCAGAAGGAACTTAACATGAGGCAACGCCGATGGAACGAACTCATCAGCGATTACGATTGTGAGATCCGGTATCATCCTGGTAAGGCTAATGTGGTAGCCGATGCGCTCAGCCGCAAACCCTGCCAGCTTAACTGTATCTTGCCGCGCACGCAGCTTCACTTTGTGCCGATTCAGAGCTATCTTGAATCACGCATTCGCGACGCGCAGCGCGCATCCATCAGTAATGATAACCTTCGCGCCGAGTTAGCGTGTGGCGCGGAAGCGCACTTTGTCCCTAATCTGAGTGGAATTCTCTGCTATCTCAATCGCATCTGGATTCCCTTTGATGAGAATCTTTGCGCTGATATCCTGAGTGAAGCGCATAAATCTCGGTATTCTATTCATCCCGGCGCTGATAAGATGTACAAGGATTTGCGCATTACTTATTGGTGGCCCGGTATGAAAAAGGATATTGCTGTGTTCGTAGCTAAATGCCTGACTTGTTCTAAGGTAAAAGCTGAACACCAACGCCCAACTGGTTTGCTCGAACAACCAGAAATTCCTACGTGGAAATGGGAAGGTATAGCGATGGACTTTATTACCAAGTTACCTTTGACAGCAAGCAAACATGATAGCATTTGGGTAATAGTGGATCGTTTGACTAAGTCTGCTCACTTTCTGCCCATTCATGAAAACTACCGTGTTGAGCAACTCGCGCAGCTTTATGTCAAGGAGATTGTCTGCCGTCATGGTACTCCTTTGAGCATCATATCCGATCGCGATGGCCGTTTTATATCTCGCTTTTGGAAATCTCTCCAATCTGCGCTAGGAACTCGCTTGGACATGAGTACGGCATATCATCCTCAGACTGACGGTCAGTCTGAGCGAACTATTCAAACTCTTGAGGATATGCTCCGATCTTGTGTTCTTGATTTTGGAGGTAATTGGGATTCACACCTACCTCTGGTCGAGTTCTCTTATAATAACAGCTATCATTCCAGTATCGGTATGGCCCCATTTGAGGCACTTTACGGTCGTAAGTGCCGCTCCCCGATTTGTTGGAGCGAAGTGGGTGAAGCTCAAATCACAGGACCCGAACTTGTTCAAGAGACAACCGATAAAATCGCCAAGATCCGTGATCATCTGCTGACTGCCAGAAGCCGACAGAAGAGTTACGCAGATCGTAGGCGAAAGCCTCTCGAATTTCAAGTTGGTGATCTTGTTCTCCTCAAAGTGTCGCCCTGGAAGGGTGTTGTCCGCTTTGGGAAGAAAGGTAAGCTTGCTCCTCGATATGTTGGACCATTTAAGATTCTCGCGCGTATAGGAAAAGTTGCCTACAGACTTGACCTGCCGCCCGCGCTCAGTAATGTGCATCCAACGTTCCATGTATCCAATCTCAAGAAGTGTTTAGCTGACGAGAACCTTCACATTCCACTTGATGAAGTTCAAGTTGATGAATCTATGCATTTCGTTGAGAAGCCTGTTGAGATTATGGATCGCGAGGTTAAGCAAACCAAGCGCAGTCGCATTCCTATCGTGAAAGTTCGCTGGGAGTCCAAGCGCGGAGCCGAGTTTACATGGGAAAGGGAAGATCAAGTACCCGCACCTGTTCTCTGCGCAACCTACTTCGAGATAAATTTCGGGACGAAATTTCTTAAAGTAGGGGAGACTGTGACATCTGCCCCGATCCGACCCGACCCAGGTACCCGTTTCCCCGATCCGATCTCTTTCTTTTATGATTTAATATTTATTTATACTTATACTTTACTTTTAATAATAATAATATATTTTCCTTCCCGCCTCTTTCTCTCTCTTTTTTTTCCGCCGTCCCGTCCCTCTTCTTCTCTCTTTCCGCCTTCTTTTCCCTCTTGTCGCCGTCCCGCCTTTAAGCCTTGAACCCCTGTCCTTTGTTCCTTCCCGCCTAAGGTTGTCTGCGCAGCTCCACGCGCCAGACTCCTTACAAGGAAGCCTGCGTGAAGACCACCTGTTACTGCGATACGCGAGACGAACTGTCCCCGCAGCACGCTAAGGATTTTAGTTCTTCCCGCGGCGCGCTATGGATACCGTTCTTCCCGCGACACGTTAAGGTTGGTTCTGTCTGCCTTCGCGCTCGCGCACTCTTGACCTTCTGTGTCTGCCTTCGCGCTCAAGCTTTCTCGCGCTGTCTTGAGTCTTTTCTTCTGTTTTATCCAGCCGTTTACTTTTGTATTGTCTTATCTTCTGTGCTGTTGACCTGACCTATCTTATGTCTGAAAAGCCACTTTTGGCGCAGCATGCGCACCAACCCCATTGGTTGACAGAAAAAGTGACTGACATTATCTTTTGAGATCTGCTTTTCCATGCTTGACCAGTACCTTTATCTGACCCTCTCATGCCTGTTTACTGTTACCTGTCAGCTTTTCCTTTGCCCCCTGCAGCTGCCATATCTTTTGATATCTTTTGCTTTTGGAATCTTTTACTTTTTGGAGATCTTTTCCCCTTTTCTAGGGATTGTGTTCCCTATGGTTTCCCTATAAATAATAATGTTAATTTCCTAACACTACACACACAAAGCACTTAGACTCTCCTGTTCTCTCTTACTCCTTGCCGTTGTTCTTCCTCTGCCGTCTCCTCTCTCTTTGCCTTCGTCTTCTATCCTGTTCTGCCCTGCTTTTCCGGTAATATATATATTATATATATAATAATTTACTTATTAATTATGCTAACTTATAATCAAGACTTAAATCAAATCATTAAAACAATAATTTTATTTATAGGTTAACTTGTGCTTGTTTAAAGTTGGTTCTTGCTTTATCTTACACCGCATCATTTATCAAGTGAGTAATCTCGTACCTAATCCCTTTCTATTTTAATGTTTTGGGATGTTCATGTGTTCGTACAAACTTAGAGTCTTAAACTGTTTATGAACTTTAGTCGCGCAGTATCCCATGTGTTGAGGACGTAGACTTGGCTGTTTATTTGTGTGTGGATCATTAACCGTCTTGTCGGTCTATTCCGCAGTTCTCATGGTACCATTAGATGAACACGGGAGAACTATCGTTTATGATTTTCTCTTTTGTTTACACTTGCACAGTCTTTCTTGTTTGTGAGCTCAATTGTGAGCACTGGCAGTCTATGAGTATGAATCTTAGAGTTGGTCCCGATCGGATTACACCGTTGTTGAAAACCAGACATACACATGTTGCGCGCAGATTTATTGTTATCTATGTATTGTATTAAACTTGATTTCTCACCAACACGCAAGTGTTTGACGTTTATTTTAACACATGTTCAGGTTTGCTGTAGCTACATTTGGAGCTTGTGGACACGTAGGACGTTTTTACTTTTGGACCTAGATTAAAATGTATCAAGACAAGTTATTGTTGTTCGAATATTTTGCCTTATAATATATTGATTTATGTTGATTTATGTTATCTTGTGTTTACGTTGCGCGTGCGTGAATGAATATATTTATTAAATATTGACACCCAATAGTGTCACGAGTAATGAAACAGTATGTGGCGCCCCGATGTATAATCCGCCTTTGGTCGGGGTGTTACACCTCATCCTGATCAAACGTACTATCACCAATAGACCCGCAAATAGCCGAAAAATCGGTCAAGTGAGAATACGGGTCCTCCGAAGTCATCCCGTGGAAATGATGAACAATGTTAATGTATGATGACCGGGACTTAAAAGTTTGCTGTCCCGGCACTCGTTCCTATGGGACCAACGGGGATGCTCCATCCGAGATAGCCGGTCTGAACCGATTGTTAACACCGTGAACCGGGGCCATATAATTCCTCCTAAGCCCCCTGGGGTTTCCCAAACCACCCCGGGTAACCTGACTACCACAAACTCTTTCGGGTCGTTCCGCCCGATTCACCCTGTCTCGACCCCTTCCATTTCTGTTAACCGCTTCAGCCCGTCGTCGATTAACTGGCTCTTTTACCTCTTCGTCCCAATTATCATCACCTACATCTTCCTGCTCAACAAACTCATTCTCGGGCTCAACTGCTCGATTACCTCTAACCCATCGGTCTACCTCATCATCAATCTCAAAACCATCATTCCCATCATTATTTTCCCCCTCGTCTTTTGTCGGAATACTCGGTTGAACATCGTCGATATTTATCCGAACTCGGCGGTTGGGGTTATTATTTGGAGCTGATGGTCCGACTTGGTTAATATTGAGGTTTAAGTTTTGGTTTAGGTTTCTGTTTAGGGTTCTGGAAGCACGAGATGAGTGATTTTGGTCATTTTGGTTATTGAAGTTTGGTGGTGGAGGTATGTTATCTGGGTGAAACTCGTTATTTTGTGGGAGTGGGTCTTGGTTTTGGTTATTGTTCTGGTTCTAGTTTGCGTTTTGGTTATGCCGAGCTACTCTCTCAATTTTGGTTCTGAACTCGGTTCTGCCGAGCTACTCTCTCAATTTCGGGCTCGAAAACTAACTGTGACTGTCTGCCCGAATGGCGGGTGCGCATAAACCTGTAATCTGCACAACTAACACAACCCATGTAAAATACAAAAAAATAAAATTTAAACTAAAAATTGAAAATTAAAAGCTGAAGTTAAAACTAAACTAAGCACAGAAATCAATTAACACGAAACACTAAGCGCACTAACTCCCCGGCAACGGAGCCATTTTGATGACCGTCGTTCAAGTCATGCAAAAACCTAAATAACCTAAGTAGATAGGTCAAATAAGGTATCGTATCCACCAAGAGTATGCGGTCAATGTGATCGTGTAAACAGTTTCAATATTATGAAGTAACATATTTAGTGCTGATCACACTAGCAAATAAGTTGAATTTAGAGAATTAAGTAAACAAACAAGTAACCAAGTTTCAATCAATTAACAAGAACAAATCACACACGGGACTTCAAGTAAGCAACCTACAGTGATCTCATGCAATCTAACAGATTAATTATTAATGGTTAACTACAAACTGATCAATCAAACAAAACCTTATACATCAATAATCACTTTACACACCGCACTGGTTATCAAATAGTCCCTGCCAGTGTGACTCAGTTAAGGGAAATTATATGTTTTATCACATTCAATCTAATCAAAACAGTCCTATGAGCAATTATTATAGCAACCGACAAACTAATCCTTCTAATCAACGTAAACCTAAACCGACTGAATGCACAACAATACTAAACATTAATACTCATAGATTAATCAATAATAGTTACACAGTATTCGTTCTTAGTACATGAGAAAACTGAAAATAATACAAACTTTACATCCCGGGTATGATTCGGAGAAGGCTAGCCGAGCATCGTAATCGATAGATCTTCAATTATGATGAGGAAGGCCATTAAGATTGATCAAGATATGATTGGAAGCCCTGGAATTCACCCAAAATCGTCTAATAACTGCTGCAACTAGGTAATCCTGATTAGGGTTCGTCAAATAGAAGATATAGGTCAAAACCCGATTTTTCCCTTTTTTTATGTCCATAGCGATACGCGATGGCCATAACCTCATGCCATAGCGTATCACAACCTAAGAAAACCTCATATTTGGATTTCTCTTGTGGAGAAACCCAAAATTCATATATTATGGCTCCCGTAACTCATTTTCTAGCCCATGATATGCTCGCTTTACTTCATGGTCGCATTTTGACAACCCATCTTGTTCAGTTTTAGGATCGGCTTATGACTTCTCATCCATACTCTTCCCGAATCCTTGTAACACTTCGCAAGACATCAAATCATGCTTCGGTCTTCCCGAGATATCATTCCATGCTCGTACAAGTCTCACATTTAGCATCTTTAACGATCAATGACATGAAAGACAAAAGCACGTATGAAGTACCAAATTTCTAACAGTATACTCAATAAAACTACATAATTAATACACTAATATATATACAAAATACCCAACCATCAATAACGGTCAACTGAAAATAAATAAATTAAAAACTTAATATAAATATCAAACCAATTGAACCATTTTCACCATATTATATACAAACTCAAACATAAATACCAATCATTTTCATCATTTCATACTTCTTCAAACAAAATAGGTTCCCCGGATTTCACGAATTCTGCCGAGATTTGGGATCAAGTAATCAAGGAGAGTCAAAGAATTCATCAGATGCATCGACGAGTGGCGGATTTAGAGGTCACGAACGCAGTTTGGGCCGTCGCCAGTAACATAGTGTCCGGCTCTACTAGCTATTCGCCGCCACGTAGACGGTCATATATCCTTCCGGATCGTAAGCAAGAGAACGATCGTTTGATGAATGGCTACTTCAACGACAGACCTACATTTAATGACGTTGTGTTTCGACGTCATTTTCGGATGTCTAAGCGTTTATTTTTGCGCATCGTTGGAGATATGGAGCGGGAGTATGAGTATTTTCAACATAAACCCGACGCAAGAGTATATTTAGGATTCTCCGTCATCCAAAAGTGTAATTCGGCTCTACGCATCCTCGCATACGGCAACACGATCGACATCAACGACGAGTATTGAAAGATGGCTGAGAAAACGACTAGAGATGCGTTTGAGAATTTTTGCATCGGTAAAATTTAAATTGTTTGTATTAATTATTGTTTTTAATATAATTATTTTTTAATAAATTATTTATATAGGAATAATACAATTATACTCTCGTCGTTATCTGAGGATTCCAACTTTAAACAACCTGACTCGCATATACGATGTACACGGAAGCAAACATTCTTTTCCAGGCATGATCGGGAGTATAGATTGCATGCATTGGGAGTGGTCCAACTGTCCAATCGCATGGCGAGGTCAATGCACTCGTGGTGACTATGGAGTGCCAACGGTTAGTCTTCAAGCCATTTGTTCACACGACCTCTGGATTTAGTCAGCCTACTTCGGCTCAGTCGGGTCCAACAACGACATAAACGTTCTCAACGCGTCACCCGTGCTAGAGTATTACATCAGTCGTAGCATACCGGTCTTACCGTTTTATGCTAACGATACCTTCTATCGTCATGGATACTATTTGGGAGATAGGAAATATCAAGAGTACTCTATCATCGTCAAAACGTTTCAAGACCCGATCAAAGAAAAAAGAGAATATTTTAAGAAAAAGCAAGAGTTCGCGAGAAAGGATAAAGAGAGGTGTTTCAGGGTTCTAAAAAAACATTGGATTATGTGAAAAACCCATGTCGTGTATGGCCGTTAGCAAAAATGAGCGATGCGATGTATACGTGTATCATATTGCATAATATGATTTTAGAAGACGAGTGAAAAGCTGTAACATTCGTTATTTTTCAAATCCGAAACCCGAAACAATTATTATCATTATTATTAATATTTTTATTTTATTTTAGTTTCTCTCTCTCTTTTGTCTTATTAATTATTCGAATGTTCAATGATAAATAAATTCCCGCGTCGATTAAACATATATATTTTTCTTTTATTGATTTATTTTTGTTATTTATTGATTTAACTATGATTTATGTGCAAAATCCACCCTTAACTAAATTATACCCTCTTATGCACCCTCAACTAAAGAATAAGGACCTTATCGCAAATTAATCAATTCCCTTCCCTCTTTCCTTTTCCCTTACGATCAGCCAACAAGAACCCCCCCCCCCCCCCCCCCCCATCTTTCTTGAACCCTAATTCACGGACTAATTGGCGAAATTGATATTACCATATCATTGCTTACCATAATCCGGTCCTACCGACACCTTAAACTTGGTAAATTATTAACAATTGACAGCTATGACTCGTTAATAACGAACCGCGGCTGAAACAAGCTTTGTTCCCCTATAAATACGTCACCATTTTTCAATTAAACCTGCACACACATCCCTCTCTACCTCGCAACCTAAACCCCCTTGATTAGTTGGAGTATTATTACTAAACGCATCGTGTTCTTGTTAACCCTTGAGCCGTCCGTCCTTGACCTATTTAACCATCAGTTGTGCACTGTTTAAGGTAATTATTGTATGTATTAGAAACGCAAGATCGTGTTCTGTGATAACCCTAACATTAATCGAATCCATAGTTAACGGATTGATTGATTGAGTTGTTTAGGGTTTATGCTTCAAAACTGGTTCTCAACTGTTAGTAGTTAAAGCATCATTTACAGGTTATAAACATATGTATCCCATGTATCCCTAGCCCAGTTGGCTAAAGGTGAACGTATTAAGTTGTTTGTGGCTGGGGGCGCGGGTTCGAGCCACCCCTAGCTCGATTTTATAGTAATTTTTGTCATTTATTTTTTATATAAATCATGTTAATTAATTTGATTATTTAAACTACATAACAAACTTGTAAATATGATAATTGATCTATATTTTATTTAAAAACCGACATATAAGCCGATTAACGTTTGCGAATCTTGGTTAAAACTAGGTGTGTGTGTATATATATATATTGGATTATTAAAAATTGTTAAAGGTTTTTGATTTATAAAAATAAGGCTATTGTTTAATATATATATATATATATATATATATATATATATATATATATATATATATATAGAATATCAAGTTAGTTAACATATAGTGTTTTATATAAAGGTTTACTTTTATATAATACTATTATTATTTACAATTTTAATTTAAAACCTTATTTAATAATAAATATTATATTAAAGGTATCTTAGTGTAAAATAAATATTTTTTTAAAACAAATACTCTTTATATAATTTATACAAAAGTCTTATAAATTTTATTCAAGTATTTTTATGTATTTTTATATATTTAAATCATGTTATTTATATTACAACTTTGATAATAACATCATAATAAATTATGAGATAAATAGTTTTGTAAGTTTTTTCTTGATTATCAAATCTCGAACCTCTATCTAGTTTTAGCCTTGTTATCCAATTCTTATTTATATTCGTTTATGCAATTATTCTTTATTATGATACCTCGCCGGTATTTTCCCGAACAGCTTGACTTACCGCTTTCTTACCTATTCTTTATCTCTTGCTTATTTACTAAGGTGAGTTTACATACTCCTTTTTCATCTTTTATATTTTAGGGGTAACATGTATACCTTATTTAATTTTATTCATTGTTTATTTCTACATCTATTTCAAAACACGATTCGTTATATGTTTATGTGTGATGATTGCAATATCTATGACTATGCTCTATGTGCCTAAGTGTTTATTTTATGTTTTTTTCGTGTTGTAGTTTCCTACAAAGAGATTTTCACGTTACCATATTACATATCAAAACTGAATTATGTATATTAGATAAATGCATAAAAACTTTTCATACACGCTCGGTTCTCTAATATTATTTAACAATTTAGCTGCATCATCAAGCTTCTTCTTAGCATCCTTCTCTTGTTCTTTAGCTTCTAGAAACTCAGCCTTCTCCATGTCATATTTCAACCATGGTAACTTCTTCTTCATAGACTCAGCCTATAAAATTTTTAACTAATTAAAAAAAATTCAATAAATTACATAAGACAAAAATATTACAATAATAATAATAACCTTGGCTAACAGTTCATCCCGTTGCCGAACACGTTCAACGTCTCTTTCTTGTTCAGCATTAAGTGCCTTTAACTGATTGAGAGTTTCTTTGTTTTTTTCAACAGCCTATAAAAAGTACAAAACGTTAGTATTATTTAGAAAATGAATATTCAGTATTCACAAATTTTATAAATTTATGAGAATTGCCTGTTCAGATCTCTGCAATTCTGCACTTTTATCAATAAGAGAACAATGCAGTACAGGAAGTTGAGGATCACCTACGGCTTTCTCGGTTTCTTCTAGAAGTCTCACTGGAGTTAGTTTTGCAAACTCGCAAACACGATCTTGTGGTAAAAACTAAAAGAAAAGAAAAACAATATAATCACACAAGAAACTGTAGTTGTAGCTGAAAAGTGTAAAATGACATACTTGTAGCTATATTTATATAACAGAAATATTTTATGCATGTTGTTAAATCTATGAGAAATAAAAATAAATCATATAAGCAAAAAGTATTCTCTCCGCATGCCTGTTAAAAAATTCAAATGGCAGACACAGTTAATTGAAAATGACATAAAAATTAGAACTTTCTTAAAAACAGTACTAACTGATGAAACAGAAAGGTAAAAGCTTATTGTTTTAGAGTTCTTTTGCCCCAAAATGAAGCTGATACTTACCAGCTTGTGCTCATTTGTTTTTAAAATAAGGGGACATAATGACATATCACATATGCATACAAAAGTGCAAACATGTCAACTGGATCAAACAACTATATAAGATGCATAAATTTAAAGTATGCTTGTAAACAAGAAACCCTTAGAAACTCACTTGAGTCAGATTGTTGACTTGAATATTAAACTTTTGGATTACATCAGTTATTTCTTTCTTGGAAACCGCTCTACCTGTTATAACAAGTAAATCTCAAGTCAAAAAGGCAGTTTGTGTTCACAGTCAGCACTAACAATGTATGCATCAACGATGTTATTATCCAACAATCCAACACTAGAACAATCTGTATAAACAACAACTCACCATTATGTAGCCAATCGGACCTGTTACGCACATCTATCTTCCGCATTATAACAATCTTCGCATCAGGAGTGTTACCTCTCAAGGTAATTTTGGTATAACCAGATTCCTCCCCACGTTTAACAAACGCACCAATAGTTCCAGCCCTCCCAAGCAGCTGCATAAACACAAATTGCTCAATTACAACAAAATATCATTATCAAATTATCATTGAGTCATAGTTATTAAAAGCACTCGCTTCTTGCGCCTAGGCTCATTTTAATGCAAGGCCCAATATGCGCGCTTCTTGTCACTAGGCCATCGCTTCTTGAAGTTGTTAACACCTCTATTAATATTGATAACGGATCAAAAACAATGATCAAGTAAACCCCTTTACTATTTATTACTTTTTGAACATTTTGTTATTCAAATTTTGGAATTACATTTAAATTTCGACTCTTTTAGAAGTTTTGGTACTAATCAGATGATATTAAATGACATATAATAGCTTTTGTATATTTTACCTGAAAAACGGTATCACTTTTCTAAAACAACATATTTTAGTTTTTTTTATTTAAGTGCGCTTTTATTTCTTAGACCCTCACTTTTTTTTTGGCGCCTTGCGCATTTGATAACTATGCATTCAGTTAGCATTCACCTGAGGCTCTCCGCCTAAACCGAGCGCAATGGCACAGACTAGGGAGCTTTTACCCGAACCATTCGGTCCAATGACGAGGTTCAACCGAGACCCGGGCTTACAAACCATATGATTAAAGGTCATGAAGTTCCTAATCTCAATTTCCACTATATTCCCTGGCAGATAATCATCTTCACCCCTATTAATAATTAAAACAACATACATACTCATAGTTAGGGTTTACATAAAACCAAACCAAAATCGCACAAATGAAGTAATAAAAATGCAAATCTAACTAGTAATTCGAACTTTATAACTAAGGATTTGTCTGAATAATAAGTTAGGGTTTGTTTGTTTGTTTGGACTGAAATTGAAGTGACTGACCTGGTGATTTTGGGGCGTTTAGCCCGTGGTTCGTTCATCGGTGAGTCTGCTAACGAGCTTGGATCTCAATCGATTCGATTGAATGAAAGGTAGAGTTTTTTGGAAGACATTGGCGCCAAAAGAAAGAGGATATTGAGCAATTTAATTAATGTCGCCTAGTAGTCAAATATATCTATCACACAGTGAGATAGATAAGTAACTGTAACATTTATTTATACGTGTCATGTCATGTGTTTGGTAAAAGATAAGTACAGTAGTATAACAAAAATGAATTGGTTAAAGATATGATATAAATTGATTCAATATGAAATTTGAAATTAAGTTGTTTCACAAGTGTTTTAAATGTTTCGATGGGTCTTATTCAGAAAAGGATGGTTACAAGGGTTTTAAATGTTTCGATGGGTCTTATTCAGAAAAGGATGGTTACAAGGGTTATTGACAACCGGATGTTTGGATATGATGTTTAATGTTATTATTATTATTTTTTTTTGAAATATAGCTGTCATAGTGGCAATAGTATTTTCTTTGAATGGTCATAACCAGTGTTTTGTAACCCGGACCGGACCGGCCGGTCGGACCGGGACCTGGTAAGCATACCGGTCCGGACTGTACAACTTAACCCGGTTTCTAAAAACCCGGCCGGTTCTGACGGTTGGCGATCGGGCCGGACCCGGTGAGCCGCCGGGTGAACCGGTAGATCTCAAAAAATATATCAAAATCTGTCAAACTCAAACCCTAAATCTCGACTTCATCACCATCTGCTTATCATCATCGCTCTCTTAAAGTCTTCAGTTCATCCTCATGCCCAGATCTGTGAATTGGGAACAAAAATGGAAGAAAAAGATGTTGCAAGCTCTAATAATTCCAGATTTAAGGCTGTTATTATTATTACTGGTGGTGTACAATGGTGGATGTGAGCGAGTTCTATTACGGCTGTGTGAATTATCCCATTTTAGGGTTGGAGATACGAAGGGAATGAAAGATGTGCAGAGAGAGAATATAATGGAGGTCAAATGTTCAATATGATGGTTTCTATCATTTTTAGCCCATTTTTATCTTTACTTTACATATTTAAACCTTCAAAATTTCAATAAACACTAAATAATTTATCATCATTAATTATATTAAATATAAAAATATATATATATTATTTATTACGTCATCCGGGTCAAACACCGGTCCGCCCTTCCGGGTCGGTCCGACCTTTGACCCAGCAAAGCGTCCGGGTCAACGTCCGGGCCGGGTCTGAAAACATTGGTCATAACACTTGTTATTACTCGCGTTCGAATCCCTATACATTGGTGTTGCCTACATTTCAGAGCATGCACATAAGCAGCGCATTGAACATGAAGACCCCATTAAAAAAACTCTAAAGAAAACCTCTTTAAGTCTTAATCACTCCCATCAAAGTGGTGATATTTGATGCCATTTGTTAGCTATGTTTCTTAGCAATACCAGGTTTGTTTATCATGTAGTGTTGAATTGTTTTTTAATGTTTGGATTAAAAGTGTAATTAATTAATATATATATATATATATATTAAAAGGCAGATTTAGTATGTGAGGGAAAATTACTATTCATCTTTGTTGGATAATATGATGCATAGCGTACGACATGCTGTAGCACATTTTATTTTACTGTGCTTGACTTTGTCTTTAGAGGCCTTAACTTGATCTTCTATTTTGTTGTTCGGTTCAGTTAAGATCGATAGATGTATGAATCCTCTTCAGTTGTTCTTATATTTTGTTGATTTGGAATACGAGTTTCGTCATTCATCACGATTAATGTTGGTATTCCGCCTCTGTTTTGTTGTCTAGGTTTCGTCAAATCAAAACCCTAAAGGACTTCTCGAATATCGGGTAACAATTTCTTATACCTCTACTTTTCATTTATATGTTGATAGTGATTTTACTTAGGGTTGTTGTTTGTAGATGAATTTCTTCTGCATTAACGATTTGCAGTTTCTATGCCCCAATATTGATAATAATTTTAGTTAGGTCTTCAAAGAACCATTGACATTGACTAGGCTGTACTTTGCTACAATATATGTACACTTACTTATCTTTACCTTAATTATTTCTTATTTATTGTTTGAGCTTTGTGTTTTAAGTCTGTTCTGCAGTTTGGCTATGCCTTTAGGTTGTTTGGTCCTGTTACTGTCTTACATTATGGTTTAAGGTAACATACTTTGAAGAAATAGACAAAACTATAACGAAGACATTAACGACAACAATCATCTATTTGTTCAAAGTATGTTTATTTCACACAACACTAAAAGGACCTAATTAATTTGTTGTTTACTACATTTGTAAGCATTTTGCTTTCACATGAATATGGTCTGCTTGGATACTGTTTTATATGGTAGCTATTCGTTGTTTCCTCTTTTACGTTGGTAATTTTGTTGCGGAACTGTAATTAATTTACAATTAAGGCCATGGTGATGGTTTCCGAATTGTAAGCTCTATAAAAACCAAGACTAATATCTTTTCATTGCCCTTTTGCAGATTGATTTGTATATTTAATTAGACCAGTAGCTTGTATCATATCTTATAGACCATTTGTAGTGTTGTAGGTGGACGACGTCGACGTCTGGTGGCTCAACATCATTGCGCTCGCCTACAACAAGCGTTTTCCCCACGATGGTCAAGATGAAGCAAATCAAACCTGCCGTTTAATTTGAAGATAAGATTCTTCGAATAGTATAGCGATTTCTTACTGCATACCATTGATCTCGACAGATGTAAGTGGAAACGGCAGCATCTTTCGAAAACTTAGCAGTTTGCATTTGAGTTATGATCTTTTTCCTCACTCCTTTGGGTCTCAATTGCAGATCTACAGAATGTGACAACTGCTGATATGAAGGGTATGATATTGATTACTAATTATTGCTCGAATTTTTTGTATGCATTTTGTATGATACATTATAAACTTTTGTTATGGTGAAGTTTGCAGGGAACGGGAAATGCAAACATTTACTTTGCTACTGCAATGGCTTATGCTCGCTTTCAGGTTGGTTAACTTATGGGATTTGATTAATTGTTTTGTTATCCGTCTACTGTTTGGGGTATATTACATAATTGAGGATTAAGGTTGTAAGTTTTAACCTTTCTTTTTCCTTATGTTCACAATTGCACAGATGATGTTGGTTGTGGACACTGGACAGTGTAAGTTATATGCTTAACCATGATCGAGATTTAAAGCATGGTACTACAATAGTTGACTAAAAAGTACAATAGTACAATGCATGACATAAACAAATCTCAGGAAGTTTGATTACAAGAGGTTTTATAGGTTGTTTTTCTTTTGAAATATATGGGTTTTGTATCATAGAATTATAGAGTTGATCTAATAGTTTTTGTTAACTATATGTTGTTGCAATGCTTTTACTAGGGGCGGTATTAGCATGCAATGACCGGCTTGCATTGTTGTTATCTGCTAATTTTGCGTACAAATATACAAAATCTAATGTATTTGTAAATTGTCAATCTTACTGTAACAGTTCATGTTATTGATTTGATCCTTTTTTTTCTTTCCTTTTTATTCCTTTTGTAATTATTAGATTTAAGTACTACATGTGAGTAGGATATATGAAACTTGGTGGTTAAGATTTAAAGATGATTCAAAGAAACATGGAATGGAATGAGGTGGTAGTAAAAAGAGAAAAGAAGTCAGTTTGAAAGAAGATGATATAAATGGTAATATAAAGTTACAGGAAAGGAGATGATAGATGAAGACATAATTAGGTACTTAGGTGTGTGTTTGAAAGAAAAACGCAATTGAGAAAGCGTTCAAGTGATTGGCCAAAAATATAGGAAGCTCATCAAGAGTTAAAAGTAGTGACTAACAACATACACTATTAATATAAGTACTATTTGATAAATTTGATTACAACCCACCGCTCAAGAAACGAACTAATAGTTAATGATGAAAAATATCACGGAACCGCCGCAACGCGCGGGTAACAAATTCTAGTTTGTAATTATTTAGGGAAAACTCATTAAATGGTGTTATGATATCTCTTTTTAAAAACCACACCTAAAATGTATTGACCACTAAGTTGGTAAACGGAGAGCATCTATTGTAAGTGTATGTATGTCTATACATGTAATTAGGGGCAGACATATGATGCTCCGACGAGGCCCTAGCTAATATTTTTGTTAGTGGGTGGTTATGATGAAATTTTGACATTGTATCTCAGAATAAATTACACCACACCCCATGATTTTAACCAATAGCTTTACCCCTAGTACTATTTAGTTTATGAGTGAAGAACATAAGTGACGAACAAGAAGATTGGAGACGATGTTTAACATCGAAATTTGAGGTTAAATTTTTAATATTTGGCTTTTGGACAAAAGCTTATCTTATCATTTTATTTCTTTTATTTTCAGGGCCATAGACTAGAGTATATACTAACTTAACTAAATATTATTGTTCTTACCGACTTTTATTATAAGATCTCGTGTAGTGGGCTCACGCCCCACTCCACATATGTATCAAATGATGTTAAACATCATTTCTTGTTAGGCCTCAATGGCTTGATCAAGTAATTTCGTATTTACTATTAATGCCTTTAATAGTTTTTCTATTAAAGTAGTGTACAAAAAAATATTATTTGTCATTATCAATGATCAACCGGAAAATAGTCTTTATAAAATACAGAAAATGTGAGTAAAAACATCATGAATAATTGACATAAATTAAGAACCTAGAAAAGTATACTATGATCATGTAATAAAATTTTTATTAATACCAATAAAAACACCATATTTTTGCAACATATTTGATAATTCTATTTTGGTTTATAATTTGTTATGTGACTTGACCCTAACCGAAACTAAAGTAAATTAATATCCAACAATAAAAATTGTTAACTAGGATCTACCAAAAACCAAGGGGCTAAGCATTGTCTATGTATTCTTCTTTTGTTTGTCTTTACTGATTCGAGGTGGTCGTGCAATAAACATTGACCTTAAAGTAACTTTGATATCAGTGTAGACAGGGATGTCACCCGTGAAGACAGTAACACACCAACACTTATCTAAGTTTAGCAACTAAACTAAAGCATATTACTTTTAAGACAGTCATTATTAAAGAACAAATTTTAAACAACACTACATACTAAAGTATGTTTCATGCTTTATTTGAAACGTGTTAAAGTTTTTGATTTCCAATTTGGCTGCATGTAATGATTTAGATTATCTCGTTAGATAGCAGAGCCCTGATACGTCCTTGAGTTGGTTATCAAGATATAAAAAATGTCCGGAATTATTTATATTACAATCTTACACTTTTTTAATACCCACCCATATTAAACATAGAAACAACGTTAAATTGTTTTTCTAATGATAAAAAACGTGTTTATCTAGTAATCATAATTTGAAGTAACAAGTTATGTTATCTTCCAAACCCTTGGTTGTGGGATGGATCAAGTTAAAATATTCATATATCAAAACAAGCCTTCTAAAAAAATATACTTGTGTTCCAAAATAAATTGTATATCAACACCAAGAACCACCCCTTGAATAACTGTTATCGTATCGTTGTATATACATATCTTCTTCCTCAGACATTTATACAAAATTAGTTATTTATGGTCATCTTTATGAAGATTATGAAGAATGTACAATGAGGCAGATGACAAAAATATACATACAGAATAACTTAACAGATCCAAACCAGTTGCTATGGTCACCATTTTGCTCCTCTCAAACATCTTTACCAAAAGAATCATCACAATTACATGTCCAACTTTTGTCTTCAGTTCATCAAGTGAGCTGATCTTCATCCATTTAGGTCTCTCCTACAAATTGTAATATTATATTTAGAGCTAACAAAATGCGGCATGTGACGTTTAATTAACTAAACATGTCATTCACTTAACCACTAACACGAACATGTTTTTATAAGTAGGGTACATGACACGTTTGACACGGTCAAATATGGCTAGTTCAATGACACAACTTAACATGTTGAGCACGATTATATACGCAGTTCAATAATGCAAATGATATGATACCTAACGCCATTATTGACATGACTCGCCTATCAGTATGTACACATTTATCTACCAGTCATGTCATGTTAACATGTCGTGTCATAATTATAAACAGTTGACCTCTCTTTATTGTAAGTATGTGCGTGCGCAATGTAGAAAACTTACTCTCATAGCAAACATCCCAAAAAAAGTAGAGTTCTTAAGGGCACGATCATCCGATGGCGCCACATCAGAAGTCGAATTACTGATGAATAATCCGTACAACCCCATTGCAAATATCAGCATCACGGTCCCAGCAAGGTAAACATCTGCATCACTCGAGTTTCTGAAAATTTAAGGATTCATAGTTTGATTGAAGCAAAAGATATAACAAGCTAAAGTTTTGAAAAAACTTACCAATGGCTTCAACTAATCTAAGTACCATCTTTCCTGTATGAACACCTTTTGAACAATTAGTCCAGTAGACTTTATATGCATCAACAATATAAACACAGCCCTGTAATTAAATCTACAGTAACATTAATATCATGTGATCATAAACCTAACTTGCAGCTTTGCACATGAATGTCGATACAAAATATAGGGGTGTGCACGGTTTGGTTTGGGCTTAAACCGAACCAAAAATTGTAACTTTGTTTTTGAATTTTCAAAAGCTGTTCGGTTTCGGTTTTTTTATGTTTGATGCAAAATTTAGCGATTTGTATGGTTCGGCTTTGGGCTAAAACCGAACCAAAATCCTAAACTTCGGTTTTTTGAGTTTTTAAAACCGTTTGTTTCCTGTTTTTATTACATGCAAGACCAAACCATCGGTTTTTGTTTCGGTTCAGTTTGTTCGGTTTCATGCACACTCCTAATCATATAAATGAGACTAAGTAGTGTTACATTTAGGAAGCATAATAAGGAGCCTGCTAATGAACCTCCAACAGCCAGAAGTGCCAAAAACCGAAAATCGAAGATCACCTGCTCAGTAACAGAACAAGAAAAAAAAACATAATTAGAACAAATTATGATAAAATTTCATAAAAACTAAGCTAAGTGTACCAAAATAAAACACCATTAAGAGATTGCAATGAAACCCAAACCTGAAATTTTTTATACGGGTTCGGGGTTCAGGTATGGAACTGGGTATGATATTACTTTTGAAATTTTCCACGAGCATGGAACAGGCAAGGGATTAAGTGATATACTCGTTTACCTGACCTGATAACATATTCTGGTTTACCTGATTATATACCCGACATGTTTTTTTTAAGTATATACGATATATAATATACCCTATCATATTCCTAGTTACTAGTTACTACCAACCCGATTTATTTATAATTATACGGTATTTAATATAAGTATAACATACCCAAACCCGATAAATACCCGACGGGGTTGTGACAAACTGAAGAACAAACAAACAAACCTTTTCAATTTCCAATTCGGTAGACTTCACAATCTGCAAAGCCGGATTGGTTCCGTTGGGGCTTGCAAGCGTGTAATTAAAGGCGGTATCAGGCGTTGTTGAGGAAGGTGGATTTGGATTTGGCTTTGACTTTGGTTGAGGCGGCGGTGGTGACGGAGAGGCGAGGGAAGCGATTGAGGCGGAAAAGCGTCGCGGACGGGAGGCGGTCGGTGCGAGTATGATCGGAAGCGGCCGGCCGACAAAGGCGGATACCGACGGCAACATATTCAGAGAAGAAGAAGAAATGTGTGTATATGTGTGTGTGTTTGACTGGTGATTGATGAGTGGTTGGTTATTGGGTATGAGTTTTGTGGTGTGTGGGGTCTGTGTTTTTGTGGCGGGTAATGTTTTGAAAGCAACGGCCTTGTATTCTTGTTCTGTTACGACTACAAGATATTTTGTGGGTTTAAGATATTTTGTGTATACATATTATAGACGACCAATCTTGTGTCGACTGCTTGCATAATCGGTATCGGTTTTTACTTTTTATATTTTTATCTCATGTGTGTTTTTAATTAAGTTTGAAGTTACTCATATTTAGATCCTTGGTTGGTTTGTTTGAAAGTTTTATAATATGTTTAAACTTTAAACTAGGTTTCATTGCAAATGATTTTATTTAAGACATGTTAAAAACCCGACATAATAGTCTTTGGATAATTTGAACACACAAAACAATTGTAAGTCCCACAATAAGCACAATACGAGATGTTCATATAGTTGAAGGAGATACTCCAACAAGAAGCACAATACGAGCTTTGTGAAACTGTAAGCACTCGCTAGTTGTAAGTCTCAATCACATTGTTTGAGGGGCATAACAAAACCTTCCTTATAAGGTGAAAACTTTTTTTTTTACCTAGATGCGTTTTGTTTGGCCAAGTAATCTGCCTGGTGAAAACAAAGCCATGATGAGTTATTGAATTGGTTGATATAGGAGGCGTGATTACTGATTAGGGAAGACAAATTCAAGAATGATAACGCCAATTTTTTAAATATAAAAAAAAGAATTTAACAAACTTACTCCCAAAATAGAAAAACTCTTTTCTGGTACTCAAAGAGTAAGTGAGTTCCTCATGGATGGTACCAATGAAGAAACATGAGTTCAATCGCAGTCACAAAATGTATTTCCATAAATCGTGGCTAACTGAAAATTATGAATTCGAAAGTGAATGTGCCGTGATTTGCAAAACTAACAGCGTTGTTGCCTCTTTATTGGGAAAAATTGGGGGGGGGGGGGCTGTAATCATCATCTAAATATGGTAAGTTGTAAGTATGAGAGAGAGAGAGAGAGTCGAGTGAGTGTTTTTACCGTTTGGTGGAGTCTTGAACTTATAGCTGAAGGTATGAAATGTTCATTGAGCCACGTGTCACGGGAATATCCATCTTGTCCCCTCTGCAACCATCATCGTGGATGCAATTTTGCTCGTGGCCTCACTGTTCATTACCGTTGTCTCATTTGCGTGGCTATCACAATGATTCCATGTGTACATGTTGTGCCGGTGACGCTTTCACAATGATTTTTTATTTTGTAAAACTCTAGTACTAACGGTGATCTTAAATGTATCTATTTCTCTTTTGACCATTTAAGATCACACCTGAATCACATCAAGATACAAGAACATATTTCTTCAACAACCAAACCTAAAAGTTCTTAAATTTAAACAAATCTCATAATATATATAACTTTTTCCAAAATTTATTACACAATTACTCTTAAAAAAAACCAAATCTACAACTTGAATAAAACCCACATTCAACCAATCCAACCGCAGAGGGGTCAACTTTCACAAAATAATGTCATCCTCTACGAATGGGAACCCGCTGACGTGGTGGATAACCCGATCACCCCAAATAATATTATTATCTCCTCCTCCTCCTCCTCCTTCACCGTCTCATTCTCCCTAATAATAATAACATAACATGGAGATATCATTAAATCAAACCCTAATTTCTTCCAATTTCACCTCCAGATCTCTCCTATCCGCCAACAATGCATTCAATCTCAACTCTCCGCCGGTGCTCTGCCAACGCCGCCTCAAACTCGCCGTTGTTAGAGCCTCCGTCGCCGCCGTTGAGAAAAAAGTCGCTCTTGTTAGAATTGGCACCCGTGGAAGGTTGTAGTGTTACTGATAATTGTTGTTTTATGTTATTTGTTTTTAGTATTTAGCTTTTAGCTATGCAGTTAATGCGGAAAAATATCTGTGACTGATATTTGAGATATCGATAATTTTAATATCATGTAGAATTTATATATATATATATATATATATAGCAATTTAACACTAATAATTCAGTATACTCTCCTATCGTTAACATTTTAACATTTTGCAACTTACGAAATTCACTAACAATTGTAGCAAGTAGGAACTACTGATTAAGACTTAAAATAATACTAATATTTCACACTAAAAGTTGACAATTAAGAATTAAAAACTGATATTATTGCGAAAATCGGTGGTATATAGGTCAATATCACGATATTCTGACTGATATTCAGCTAGAGGTCCGGTAACAGCTATAGCATAGTTATTGACTGCATAGGTTTTAGGTTAAGATTTGAGTGATTGTTGATGAATGATGTGATGAGTTACCTGTAGGTTTTTCTGCTATTTTTTGTAATTAGGGCCAATTAGAATGTTAGTGATGGTACATTGATGAATTGCTTCAGTTGTTGCTGTTATATGCATCCGTGAACTGTTCAATGATAGGTTTGTTTATGTTCTTTCATCTAATAAACGAGTTCGTGAACCTTTGTTTATGTTCGTTCATTTACTTTCATTTATGTTTGGTCGTTTATATATCCGTTCAAAATTACTTGATTATGATTATCAAATTGAAATAAGTTTGATTTTTTGATATGTTTGTTTAAATTTGAAATATTTAACGTAATAATGATGGTATATTAGATTCTAAGTTGGATACCTACAGTTACTCTTTAACTCGTGTTGGTTAATGTTCATTTATGTACATTTGTATACGTTTATGTCCATGAACCATTCTTTTAGGACATTAACAAGCGAGAACATAAACAAACACGAAAGCACTCATTTTCTTAACAAGCAAACATAAAGTATAAAAACCCGTTCGTTTAAGTGCACGTGTCTGTTCGTTTTTGGCTAAAGTTAAATGAATGAACACGAACGCTCATTTACTATAATCAGTGTACATTTCTTGTGTACAACAGTCCATTAGCTCTCGCGCAAGCTTACGAGACACGCGATAAACTCATGGCCTCAAGCAGCGAGTTAGCAGAAGAAGGCGCAATTGAAATCGTGATAATTAAAACAACGGGCGATAAAATATTGAGTCAGCCACTTGCAGATATTGGTGGCAAGGGTTTGTTCACTAAAGAAATAGATGAGGCTCTTTTAAACAGTGAAATCGACATTGCTGTTCATTCAATGAAAGATGTTCCTACTTATCTCCCTGAAAAGACCATTTTGCCCTGCAATCTTCCACGTGAAGATGTTCGTGACGCGTTTATTTCATTGAATGCAACTTCATTAGCCGATCTTCCAGCTGGAAGTGTTGTTGGTACTGCATCACTTAGAAGAAAGTCTCAATTGCTTCATAGATATCCATCACTATCCGTAAGTCCTCCTGTATAAACAAAGTTTTTCTGTTAATCATTTTGATAATTTTCAAGTCAGATAATCTTTTTGGAATAATCAGTTTCATATTAGTTGCAACAATACTAAACTGATCATTTACTAAAATGGGTTAACCACTCAGATTTCGAGATTTTGAAAACCGTTTGGTTTCGTTTTTTTCGGTTCTGTTTCGGTTTTACCATCTGGGCTTGAAATTTTTGGGACGATAAAATTTTTGGCCCCAAACAATGAATTTGGGTCTAAATCTTTTTGTTAGTTAATAATCAATAGATTATTATACATTTGGGCTAAATTAGCTGGTTACTCTTTTTTAAATTCTTATAAATTACTTAATATAAGATAAAATATGAAACACCATAAATTCGTTTCTGTTCAGATTACATTTGGGCTTGAAAGTTTTGGGCTGGAAAAAGAATTTGGTCTTCAATTTTGGGCTTAAATCTTTGTTAAATAATGTTAAATGGATTATTGTACATTTGTGCTAAAATAATCGGGTTACGCTATCTATTAAATTCTTATAAGTTACTTAACATTCAAAATTAAAAACAAAAATCCATAAATATGGTTCGGTTCGGTTTAGATACATGCAAAACTGAAATCGAACTGAAAATCCAGTTTTTACGAAAAGTCGAAAACATAAAACCAAACTGTGTGTTTTTGTCCAGGTTCAGTTATTTTGGTTTCATGCATGCACCTATCACTTACAAGGCATGTAATTATCTTGATACCATTTGTATAACAAAAAATGTCATTTTGATCATTATATCTATAATTTCTCAAATAATGAAATAATGAAATAATTAAATTATTCTGATTGAATCACTTGTAGGTGCTCGAAAATTTTCGAGGCAATGTGCAAACTAGATTAAAGAAACTAAATGATGGTGTTGTTAATGCAACGTTATTAGCATTAGCGGGACTCAAACGGTTAAATATGACTGAACACGTCTCTTCTGTTCTTCCTATTGATGACATGCTACCGGCTGTTGCACAAGGTGCAATTGGAATTGCGTGTCGAAGTGATGATGATACGATGGTATGTTGCTGTTTTCTTCTTTTCTTCTCTCTTTTTAGTTTGTAACAAATGTAATTACTATAGTATTTTAAATAAAACTGATTTAAAAGGCAAATTAGATTTTAATAATCCAACTTATGGCAAATTGAATAAAAACCAATTTTATAGGTTATATTGATGGGAAAGGCAAAATGAGTTTAATTAATCCAAATCTTTATCATTTTACTTATTATTGTTTTAATTGTAAGGGTATTTTAGTCATTTCACACACGCTTAACTGGAAAAATTAATGTCATCCTTTCCAAGGACCTCCAAGGACCATCTGTGTTACACTTTATAAATATTGGGGAACACACATGTAACTTCTCAGACTTAAGGACCAAACTTGCAATATGATTTTTTATTGGTCAGTGAGTCATGATATAAATTATTAAAATTCAATTTACCTAAAGATAGACCTTGAACGTTTTTAACATGTTTGATAGTTATGAGATCAAATTGACTCATTTATAACTTATAAGTAAACATGCCAAAACGGTCACCTTTGCTTAAAATACTTCTGAGTTCTGACAAAATGTTATATTACTTTGCAGGCTAATTACATAGCAAAGCTGAACCATGAAGAAACAAGATTAGCGGTTGCGTGTGAACGGGCTTTTCTATTAACACTTGATGGATCTTGCAGAACACCAATAGCTGGATATGCTTGTAAAGATGAAGATGGCAATTGCCTCTTTAGAGGCTTGGTAGCCTCCCCTGATGGAACCAAAGGTAATAAAAATAATAAATAAATAAATAAAAACGCGTAGTATATGCTTGCATGATACTTGATAGCTTATGATTTTATATTGATTTCAGTGCTAGAAACTTCAAGAAAAGGATTGTATGCATATGAAGATATGATTCTGATGGGGAAGGATGCTGGTGAGGAATTGCTCTCACGTGCGGGTCCTGGTTTTTTTGATAGTTGAGAGGTCTTCAAATGCGGGTTTCTTTTGGCTAGCTTATGGTGAGTTGTTTCGATGTTTTACATCGTTCGTGTAATTTAATAATAGGATTTGATTTGTTGTATCGGTCGATTGATTAATACAAATAGTAGAGTGCTTAATTTTTGCATGATAGGATTTCTTGATTAGATAATAAGATAGTTTGGATTATAATTTTTTAAGTTGGCGTTTATATTATCTTTAACGCGTCAAACTGGTACAGTCCAAGTTCTTGGCTAAAGTTGAAAAGGGTCAACCGTCAACGAGACAAAATAACATGATGGGTGAATAGGGTAAATTGAAACATTTAGCTAAAATGAAAATATGTAGAATCTGTTGTGTTGATCAAACATGTGAAAGGCAGCCAAAAGTAAAATGTGTGAAACCTTTATATACTGAAGATTCGTTTATTAAGGATTGATAATACAGTTTTGTTTGTATAAATTGTCTAAATTCCGAAAAATAAAAGAAACGTTTTCGTCTATATATTTGCTGAACTTTAACCATACTTTGGATCGTTGTGGCCTTGTGGGTGAACTTTAGTTTTCTTCTGAGTTGGTTGAGTAGTTGTCAAGATCAATCCTATCTTCTTCAACCGAATCGTTTCTGTTGAACATCTGTTAAACAAGACATCAGCATTCAGAAGCTTGTAACATAGATCACAATATTGACTTTAAACCTGTGATGTCCTCCTCATGGATGCACACGAGATGCATGTATCACACTGCATTTACTACACCCCATTTGTTTAATTTGTGTTTTCAAATTATTTTAATTTATCTACATTTACTAAACAAAAAAGTGCAGCTAATAATACATACGTCAGGATCCATGCATCTAGTTTGGGTTATTCGGGTATACCCGAATGTGGGGACTTCAACCCAAATACCGACCCAAATGTTTGATCTCGGGTTAGGATTAGAAGTTTATTCGGGTCTTGGGTAGGTCGGGTTCGGTATTCGAGTGTGGTTAATAAACACACCCCTCGACTGAGCCAACTCTTATAGCTACAAAACTTTTATAATGCGGGTGTTTAGGATTTCTCATTTTTACCTCATTATCATTATGACTTATAACCTATTGAAAAGTTAAAAAAAAATGTTTGGGTTGAGAGGAAAATCTCGTCCAAGTTAGTAGACTTTGGGCCGGTCCGTCAAAAGCTCAGTTGTTTGACCCAGTGTTACAACTTGTTCTCTTTTCGACTTTAGTTTTAACAAGTTTACCACTGCTATAACAAGTTTAGTTGTAAGATTAAAGAAACTTGGCGATGGTTGAAAGAGATGGTAATAACAATACACATAATATGAATTATTGGGATACATTTACTCTTACGTTTTTACTATTTTGGAGACATGGTTTTATAATTGGTGTTGAAAATATGTGTCTATCCACACACATATATATAGCATAAACATCTTATTATACAATTTTTATTAATTAAACTTTACTAGAAAAGCAAATTAGAAAAAAAACTCTCATTTAATAAATAAATTACTTAATTACAACACTAGCTTGGTCTAGTAAGAAACGTGTATGCCTTAATGGCTTAATCAAATAATAATGAGTTATAGTCTCATATCAGACAATGTAAAAGGTTGAAGAAAATTAGTTATTCAAGAAAAAAAAATAAAAGAAAAATCCTAAATTGGTAATTCCACATGTTTATTTTTATTTTTTAAATTCTAGCGTTTATAAAAAGAAAAACAACATAACAGAATACCAAAACGACGTCGTGTTATAGCTCACCTTGTCTCTAATAATAAACCCCAAAACCTAAAACCCTAATTTCTTATTTTCTTTCTTCCTTCCTTCCTTCCGCCCATCTATTGTTCTTCGAGAACAACAATAATAATAAGAATGGGAATATTCGAAGCTTTCCGTGCAATCGGATACATAACCAGCAGCGTCCCATTCTCCGTTCAACGATTAGGCACCGAGACCTTCGTTACCGTCAGCGTCGGCAAGTCATGGCAGATTTACAACGTAATTATTATTATTATTATTATTTTCATACTTCATTTATATTATTATGTCAACTTTACATGCTTTAATTTCTATTATTACAGTGTGCCAAGCTCAATCTCGTTCTCGGTGGTACGTTTTGTGTTTCTACTTATATTATTGTTGTTATTATTATTATTATTATTATTATTATTATTATTATTATTATTCTGCTTATTGACCTTCAAAAATTGATGCAAATTGTACATTTGTATGTATCTTATAATTTATGTTCCTTTTGCAAAACTGTTGTTCGGGGTTAGTTACTGGTAGGTAGTGTTGTAGAACTCGCAAGGATCGGATTGGAATTTTATATCTAATTATTCTAATTTAAATTATTTGTATACACTCAATTTTCAAACTTTTTAATCGGATTAGAATTTTATGTCATTATTCAAAATTATATATGTGTACACTAAATTTTATATATAAGTTTTCTAACTTATTAATCGGATTAAATTAATATGTTTAAGTTTTTAAATATTTCAAAGTTCTTGACCGATTTTAACCAATTATTACAGATTAAGACCGAGGTCTGACCAATTTTGACTGACATCTGACCAAATTTTAACGATTTCGCTTGATTTGGTAGGCTTTGACCAACCACCGATTTTTAGGTCTGACTAGCTGAAATTGCACTGGTTAATCATCGATTAATCGGTGACTGATACCAATTTTTATAACATAGGTTATTGGATAGACAAAGTAACAACCATTCAGTGTATCTGTTTTACTATTTCTAATATTTGGACTTTCTATAAAGGTCCTCAACTTGCAAAGAAGATTCAGGCTCTTGCATCTTACCGCGACTACACATTTGCTGCGTATGGCAATGACATTGGTGTATTCAAGCGTGCACATCAGGTTCTCCAATCACCACTTTCATTTTGTACACATTCCACTTGTTTTAAATTACTTGTTTGAAACATGTACTCAAAATTTCTATTGTGCAATGTGCATACAACAGGTGGCTACATGGAGCAAACATAATGCAAAGGTTAACTTATTGCTTCTATTTGGAGAACACATTCTAAGTGTTGATGTTGAAGGAAACATGTTCATTTGGGCCTTTAAAGGAATTGAGGATAATCTATCTCCAGTTGGACATATTTTGCTAGATAGTGAATTCAAACCAAGTTGTATAATGCATCCGGATACTTACTTAAACAAGGTATCTGTTTAACTTCAAGGATTAATTTTTGTGTATATATATTCTTACAAACTTGAAAAGTATCATATATACCAAATTATAATGAATTTTTACTTAATGACTCTTCTACTACTTTTCATTATATATGTTTAAAGTTTTTAAATCCTATTATCTGTTTGGATTTTGATCAACAACAATGGTTTGCGAGTGATTGAACCATTGGCGCTGCTCTTTGTTCTTTTGACGGTAGATAATCGAACATGCAAATGGGTAAAAACAATTTAAGCTAAAAAATTAAAGTAAAAGATGGTCTATTAATGACATTTTTAAGTTTTAGAAAAATAAGGTTAAAGTGGTTATTTAAATTGCTTTTTATTAAGTAGATAGATATATTTGATATTTT
Source organism: Bidens hawaiensis (assembly GCF_021521415.1). NCBI lineage: Eukaryota > Viridiplantae > Streptophyta > Magnoliopsida > Asterales > Asteraceae > Bidens > Bidens hawaiensis. The sequence goes on along the minus strand of NW_027505068.1, from coordinate 262,511 downwards.
TAACAACTTTGTAAGGGCATATATGATATTTTCCAAGTTTGTAGGGGTATATATGAAATTTCCTTGACTTCAGTCTTAGGAACATTTGTTTCCTGTAATTTTATTTATTACTTATTTAATGTCTGTGAACAGGTGATTCTTGGAGGTCAAGATGGTTCACTTCAACTTTGGAATATTAGCACAAAGAAAAAACTTTATGAGTTTAAAGGGTGGAAATCATCTATACATTGTTGTGTTTCTTCTCCTGCTTTAGATGTCATTGCTGTTGGTTGTGCTGATGGTAAGATTCATGTGCATGATATTCGTTTCGATGAAGAAAAAATTAGTTTTAGTCAATCTACAAGAGGTGCCGTGACTTCTTTATCGTTTAGAACAGGTATGATCTCATGCTTCACTGCACTTTCTTCTAGAAATTGGCAGTCTAGCTTATTGTCTTTTTGTAGTAACTCTTTTTTGATTTTTTCATCCTATATTTTTGTAATATCTAGTATGCTTGACTGTTTGAGAGCTCTATAATTTCTTGTCAAGTGACAATTTCACCTTATTTACAGATGGTCAACCGCTTCTAGCATCTGGAAGTTCATCTGGTGTTATAAGTATATGGAATCTTGAAAAAAGAAGACTCCAATCTGTTATTAGAGATGCTCATGATAGCTCTGTAATTTCATTGCATTTCTTTGCTAATGAACCTGTGTTAATGAGTACATCTGCAGATAACTCTATAAAGGTTAAACATGAAACACTACATGCTCTATGATCTTATGTTATGTTGTGTTTTTATTAATTAATAATATATTATCTTTTATTGTAGATGTGGATTTTTGATACAACTGATGGTGACCCTCGTTTGCTGAGGTTTAGAAGTGGGCATAGTGCACCTCCTCTTTGTATCAAGTAATATGGCTACATTGTTTAATTTTTTTAATGTTGTAGAAGTTGCTAGGCACTAGTCGGGAGGGGGTAGGGATTGATTGGGATTTTAATCGGATTGGAATTCTCATTTTTCAAATATATATACAAAAATTGTATATAATTTTCCAATTTTGACCAAAATTTTAACCGAAATTCTACCAATTTTGATATTTTTTAACTGATTTTTGACCGATTTTGAGACTACTGTATATTTGGAGCAATTTGGGGAAATCTCTTCGGTCAGGTACCGATTTGTTGTGGATTAATCGGCGCCTAGGCGCTATTTTACAACCCTATTTTTTGTGTGTTTTTACATCTATAATGTCAGAGAATGCTGATTTTTTGAGAGTTTGCAGATTCTATGCTAATGGGAGACACATTCTGTCTGCTGGTCAAGATCGTGCTTTCCGCCTCTTTTCTGTTATTCAGGTTGAATATCTTTGTTAGAACACTCCATATAGTATTCATAATGCTATAACCCACTCCAAATATATAATACCTTATTTGAAATCAGACATTTAAGCTTTCTAGCAAAGTGATATTTTGGAATCTTATGGCTTATTTCTGTTGAAACTAGGATCAACAAAGTAGAGAGCTTTCTCAACGTCACGTAACAAAAAGAGCAAAGAAACTCAAATTGAAGGTATGATTATTATGAGCTAGTACTTTTGTACATACTATGTAACATTAACATGTAAAATGCTAGATATTAATGTTTTCTTCTTACATTCTCATAATTGTCTTACTTTTCAGGAAGAAGAAATTAAATTAAAGCCCGTGATTGCATTTGATGTTGGTATATTTTCTATTAATCATATGCTCAAATTTATTTTTCTTTTATATATTTTTTATCTCAATTTGGTATGTTTTTTAATCTTATATTTAATTTTTTGTTTAATCTTTTAGCTGAAATTAGAGAACGGGATTGGTCCAATGTAGTCACATGCCATATGGATACACCACATGCATACGTTTGGAGACTACAAAATTTTGTTCTTGGTGAGCATATATTGACACCTACAACAGATATTCAAGCCCCTGTAAAGGTTATTATTTCGATCCAAATTTTTTGTTTTTTAACGAATATATTTAAGAAACATGTTTAGTTAAACATATTTTTATTTGATGACAGGCGTGTGCTATCAGTACATGTGGCAATTTTGCTATAGTAGGCACAGCAGCTGGGTGGATTGAAAAGTTTAATCTTCAATCAGGCATGAGCCGTGGGTCTTATGTTGATGTTTTAGGAAAAAGAAACTTGGCTCATGATGGTGAGGTAGTTGGTGTTGCGTGCGATTCAACAAACTCGCTAATGATCAGTGCTGGATATAATGGGGATATTAAAGTATGTACAGATTGGTTTTTGTTCTTTCATGATTTATTTTTTTTGTTGTGACATTATATTAATGTACTAGACAATATGTTCTGTTACAGGTTTGGAGTTTTAAACGACGTGAGATGAAATCAAAGTTGGAAGTTGGCTGCAATGTGGTCAAGATTATTTACAATCGTTCTAATGGTAAGCTTTTTATTATTTATGTTTTTTTTAATTTACATTTATCGTACACATACATTAGAAGCAAAAAATGAACCTGACAATTGTGTCAGGAAACGGGTTGAAATTGGGAAGTTTTTAGTGTGGATTCACACATGCGGTTTGTCTTGTGTTGACTTGTCAATGCTTTTGTCATTTTTTTATTGAATTAATAATATTCTAGTTTTACCTGGAACAAAATTGATGTTTTAAGCAATTAAGCATTTGAAATAATGGTGTTTTTACGTTTTAGTTTGATTTGTGCGATTTTAGCAAAGTTTATATTTTTACTAGTTTGACCTAGGCTTGTAAATGAACTGGACGATTAGTGATGTGTTTGGCAGAAATTTTGTTTATGTTCATTTATTTAATGAACAAAGTAGCAAACGAACATGAACAATCTTTTTAAGTTAGTTAAACGAACAAGCCTGAACAAGTGTCTCCTTCGTTTATGTTTGTGGATGTTCATTTACATTTGTTCATGTTTGCTTGTTATATATTTATTAACAAGTTTTTAGCTCATTACAAATCAGTCTAGTTTTATGAAACTAAATATCATCAAATACAATTTAGTCTAGGTTTATTAGTTCTTTTGGTCCAACATATTGATGTTCATGTTTACCTTCAATTAGCAGTCGCTTCGTTAAGTTTGTTCATTTAATGTTTAGTTATGTTTGTTCTCTGACATTCGCGAACTGTTTGTCTATACTGTTAACAAACGAATGAACATAAACAAACGAACAAGAAACTCCGTTCGATCGTTTGCTTGGCTAAAGTTAAACAAACGAACATGAACATGCTCCGTGCTGTTTGTTCTGATCGTGTACATGCCTAGTTTGACCCATTGGAGATTAAGAGCACAATCGAATTTGTTTCATTATTATAAAACTGCTAAAATTGCCACAATTAATGGCGACACTGTTTTAATGTTTCAGGTCTTTTGGCTACTGTAACGGATGATCTAATCATCCGTATCTTTGACATTGTTGCATTAAAACTAGTCAGGAAGTTTGAAGGTCACACTGACAGAATCACCGACATTTGTTTTAGCGAGGATGGAAAATGGCTGATGTCATCAAGCATGGATGGCACTCTTAGAATTTGGGATGTTATTTTAGCTAGACAGATTGATGCAATACATGTTGACGTATCTATAACCGCCTTATCCTTGTCACCAAACATGGATGTTTTGGCAACCTCTCATGTTGATCAGAACGGCGTCTATTTATGGTAAACCCCTACTTCTGTTTTAAATGTTCATTTTAGGGTTGCAAATGAGCCAAGCTACTCATGAGCTACTTGAGATCGGCTTGCTAAAATTTTGAACCGAGCAAATAAGCCCTAGATCAAGCCTAGAAAGTGTTTGTTAAACGAGCTCAAAAGTCAAGCCTGAGCTTCACTTTTTGCTCCCGAGTAGAGGCCTGTGAGCCTAAACGGGCCCATTATTTGTATAGTTTATATTAGATGTGTTAAAACATATTTTTGTATATTAATAGTTATTACACATTATTAGGATGAAAATAACCATATAATATATTATGATACATAGGATCATTTCCGAACTTACTAAAAATACAAGAACTCTAAAAAGCTAGTCATTTTATTCATTTGTTTTCTTTGAAGGTTGTCATATTTACATGTAATTTTATGATTACATATGCATGTTGTTGCACATATATGTAAATTGGTGATTACACATGTAATTGGTTATTACATGTGTAAACTTGTGATTCAATATATGTAATAAAATATTACGGATACTAAGTGACAAAACTACCCTCAAATAATACTGAATTTATGAAATCGATAAATAAATAAAATGATTAGTTGTTAGGTGTTCTTGAATTTCTTATGGGTGTGTGTGTGTTTGTGATTGTATTTAGTGTTTGGTTATTATGAAACATAAAAATACTGAGAAGTTAGCGGGTCCATCCGACCGGAATTGCTTGAGCATTTCTATAACGGGGCGTTTTCATCCAAACAATTTTGATCCATTAGTGAACCCGCTTTTGTTGCCACGTTGCTTGTAAAGCAAGTTAATGTCTGAATTTATTTTTGATCTTGTTAGGGTAAATCAGGCAATGTTTTCTGGAGCCACAAATATTGATTCATATGGAAGCGGGAATCAAGTTGTGAATGTAAAGTTGCCTTCAATCTCTTCTGGAAAAGAAGCTTCTACAGATGATGCTGATTCTGATAAGCCTGCTTTAGCCCAGGCCCAGACCCAAACCCAAACCCAGACTCAGCCCATAACACTGCTGGACAAACAAATCACGGATCTAGTCACACTTTCATTGCTTCCTAAAAGCCAGTGGCAAAGCTTGATCAACCTGGATATCATAAAGGTATTGTTTCATTAACGCGCTTAAGATATTGTTTCATCACTTTCATGTGATAATTTGATAATAATTGTTTTGTATATTTCAGGAACGAAACAAGCCCATTGAGCCACCAAAAAAGCCCGAAAAAGCACCTTTCTTTTTACCTTCTATCCCATCTTTTTCTGGAGAGATAGTATTCAAGGCGAGCGAACCAACCGATGAGGAAAAGCTGATACAAGATGACAAATTCGGCAAAGTTATGGATTTGCAATCGTCGCTTTTTGTTCAGTTTTTGCAGACATCAGATGAGATGAAAAACTGTAAGTGAAGAACGGGTCGAATAATGTGCGGAACACAAACTATTAAACGAATGAAATTTTCTTGTTCGTGCTTGTGTCTGTGTTCGTTTGCTAACAGTATAAACGAACTGTTCATGAACGTAACCAAACATAAACAAGCGATCATAATTGAGCTAATGAGCGAACATTAATTAAAAATAAACGTGAACAGCAATCCGCTGAGACTAAAAAAATTAATAAAACATTTAAACTAGACAAAATTGTAAAGGTCCTAAAGTTCAAATGTAACTAACAAAACATAAACGAATGAATATCTATATGATCGTTCACTAACATGAATAAATGAACATGACACCTTTCATGTACATTCGTTTAACTAAATGATAAAAAATGTTCGTGTTCGTTCGGTTGATTGAACGTTCAGTTAGTCTACAAGCCTACCTATTAATGATTATAACATTTGGTTGTTTTATAATATGAGATTTTTGTGATTTTTGTGAATATACAGTTGAGGCGTTTACCGATTATCTGAAAAGTTTATCTTCTTCAACATTGGATGTGGAACTAAGGATGCTTCTGATTATCGATGATGAAGATGACCAAGAGCCTGAAAAGAGACCCGAGTTGATTATTCTTGAACGTTTACTCGATTATTTCATACATGAAATCTCACACAGAAATAACTTTGAGTTCATACAGGCTTTGATTCGGTTGTTTTTGAAGGTATGAACTTTTATTAGACTCGTTACATATCATAGTCAGTTTTTGTTGCGTTGATTCGATTCGTTTAGGTCGGTTTTGTGTTGATTAATATTAATATTTGGTGTTTTTGTTTGTGGCAGATACATGGTGAAACTATAAGAAGGCAATCAAAGTTACAAGCAAAGGCTCAGAAGCTTTTAGAAGCTCAATCTGGTGTTTGGCAAAAGTTAGATGGATTGTTTCAGAGTACCAGATGCATGGTCACATTTCTTAGCAACTCACAGTTTTGATCTTGTTTACATGTATCGGTTTTTCGTGCTATATCGGTTTACGAGAGTTTTGTATTCTGTTTAAAGGAACATCGTGTAGAAATTACTTTTGATTCTTAAATTATTTACTTTCAAAATTGCTAGACACCATTCACTCAGACTTTACTTACCAAACAATAATTTGCATGCCAAAAAGTAGGGTGTACATTTTGAGGTGTTTTACGTTTAGAGACGGACAGAAAGACGAAGCTAGAAAACTTCTACCAGCGCTGGAACAGAGGTGAGAAGAGTGTCCGGTCTTTCCACACTTGAAACATACATTCATTCTCACCTTGCACTCAGCCAGGTGATTAGTATCACACTTATATTCGTCCATGTTCTCCACCTTCACCTTTGAGTCCTACTCCATCTCAACTTTAACAACAGAATAATATAACCGCACGGATAGCAACCAACGAGAATGAGATTGGGCTTCGCAGACTGTCAAAAGAGAAATCAAATATGTTCATATCGTAAATGAATAGAAAATAGACGGAGTTATTGATTTTGATGAAATTGGTAACAATAAAGAAACTTTATTGTTGTATACATTTACTTAGATGACTTCAAACATGAGAATTTATATTATTAGATTATATGTGAAAATTGTTGATGTCATGTAGGAAAACTATCACCTTCAGATGCATTTTTCCATTAAAAGTATATCTTAGTTAGAGTAGTTTATTATTAAAACTAAAAAAATAATTGAGGAAGAGAATAGAATGTTCAGATAGTTGGTTAAAATTAAAGAAACATATATTTATGTATAATATATTAACGCTATTGGTTAAATACTGTCTCCTATTAAATAACGAGTGGGCTCTTGTGTTATATTAAAATATAATTTAAATAACATAACAATAAATGTATAAACCCAATGATAGCTGGACAAATATACGGGTTCCTTTATATCAAGTCATGTCATATAATTATTTTTATTAGTTTTAATAAGCAACTACTAAGACCATCTCCAATAATTTTGGTTCAAACTAGCCATATCACTGCTAAATCAGTTTTCTTAAAAATCACCTTTTTTACTCCAACAATGCGCATTCTCAAACCATCTTTACATTTCCACATCATCACTTTTATATTTATTTTCAAATAAGAATTTCACAATACTATAAAATATATAATCAATTTTATGAACATACTTCTTGCGGATCGCTCGCATATGAACCCGAAGAGACTAGCGATTCACAAGAAAATATTTAACAGTTAAACTTGTCATTACGTAAAAAATAGACATACAAAAAAATACATATTTGTATATATGTATAATATTTTAATATATTTTATAAATATAAATATGGTGTGTGTGTGTATGTGTGTGGTGAAAGATGTGATGTTGGGGGCCCACAATTGATGGTTTTTAGTGGTTTGAAAAACCAAACTTGAAACATTGGTTTTTGGTTCAAACCAAGCTCTTCAATGGTTTCTTGGTTTTTAGGTTGGTTTAAACCAAACAAAAACCGCCAATGGAGATACTCTAAGGGGGGAAGGGGTGGTGGTATTTTCCTCACACACCACACCCAATGATCACCAACCCCAAATCCATCACATTTGATGGAATTTCGTAGAGGTGGTGGTGTGGTGTGGTGTGGTGTGGTGTGGGGTGGTGTGATAGGGATTTTTTTATTTTTTTTGTATTTTTACAACTTAAAAACTAAAAACAATATTTTACTAGAACTTAAAAAATAAAAACAATATTTTACAAGAACATAATTCAACTTAAAAATTAGAATTAAAAAATAAAAGTTACAATAAACGTCTACTCCTCATCTGAATCCAGAAATTCCAAAGCTAAAGAACCTATAAGCTCAATTAGATCCCATCTCAACCGATGGTGAATATCTTCATCCCTCAAGTCTAATTGCACATCATCGGGAACGGGAACTTGAGTAGGAGGATCCGGTACCCAATCTGGAGAAATTGCATTGTGTAATATGATGCATGCATACACGTAGCTAGAGATCGTGGCTTTTTTCATTGCACGAACCGGTCGACTAAGTATGCACCATATACCCTTTAAAACACCGAAAGCTCTCTCGACATCTTTTCTTGTCGATTTTTGCAACTTCTTGAACGCCTTTTCAATTTTCTTGACAGGAAACGAAAAAGCTTTCACAAAAACAGACCATTGCGGGTAGATACCATCGACAAGATAGTAGCCACGTCTGTAATATCTCCCGTTAACAAAATACGGACAGGAAGGTGTGGTACCATTTGTTACGCTCTGAAACAACGGTGACGTGTACAGAACAATGATGTCGTTGTTTGAGCCGGGAACACCAAAATAAGAATGCCAAAACCATAAATCATTTGACGCAACCGCTTCAAGTGAGATGGTCGGTCGTTTGATATCACCCATAACATACGCTCCTCGCAACTCCCGTGGACAATTCCTCCATTCGATATGTGTACAATCGATGCTACCGAGCATCCCTGGTAAATGCCATCTAGCCTCGTGCGCGGCGTAAAGACGTGTAATGTCGTGTCTTGTTGGTTTTCGTAGAAACTCTTTGCCATACAATTTAATAATCACGTTACAAAAGAATTGTAAACATTCACGTGAAGTTCTCTTAGACATTTGTAAGTATTCATCGAATTGGTCGGGTGGGTTACCTGTCGCTAATTGACGAATAGCGGATGTGCATTTTTGAAGCGCCGTAAAACTTTGTTTGCCACTCGCGTCGTAAGATTCTTGAAACCATTCTTCTTTTGCTTCGACGTCGGTTACAATCTTTAAAAATAAATATTTCGGTAAAGGAAAGTGTTCCCTAAACGTCTCGTCATTGTATTCCGGCTCCTCCACAAAATAGTCGTTCATTAGCACTTCGTGGGCATGTATACGATCACGCTCCACCATTTTTTTCTTTGGACGGCTTGGGCCTTCAAGTTCGTTATATAACAACGGGAACCATTCGAGAATGTTATCGTCCGAAGACGAAGAGCTATCGGCGTCTAAGGGAACCAAGTCTTTCAGAAATTCCATATTATTTTGTTGTGAATGAAGGGGAAGATTGAGAGTGTTTTGAGTTGGATTTGGTTATGTTTTGGTTTTATATTGGTTATTTTTTTTTATTTAACCCCCCCCCCCCCCCAAACGGCTCCCTCCCCCTAACGGTCATATTTTCCTCGAAATCTCCCCCCTCACTTGCGTGATAGCCGTCATGCACAACTCCCCCCATCATACGTGATGAGGGACCGGCGGCGGTGTGCGTGAGTTCATCACGCGTGATGGACTCCCCCTCACGCACCAGCCTGCCTCCCCTGAGATATACATACTTTTAATGGAAAAATACATCTGAAGGTGATAAGTTTTCCAACATGACATCAACAATTTTCACATATAATGTATATAATTTCTCATCTTGATTACAATACTCTATCTTTCTAAGTCATTTAAGCAAATGTATACAACTTTACACGACAATAGCTCGTCTGAAAATAACACTTGACAAGTGCATGTAGTCGTGTATTATAAAAACTAGTGATTTGCCTTAGTGAGCATATATCTTGAGTCAACTTAGGACGAGTTAAGCCAGACATATATATATATATATATATATATAAAAGTTTTCATTAAACATGCAATGAGTTGTATCATGAAATGAAGAAACGGGCGGGAACAAGAAAATGCTATTTATAAAATGGCGTTTTTTAAAATATTCTTAAAAAACTAAAGTAAGTCAAATTAGTTTTATATTACATCAATAGTTTAATAGATGTAGGTAGATGTGACAATTTTTTAAAGCTCCGGTTATTCACACACCCTTTGACTTATCCACACACCTTTGGACTCCATATGATCATATGGATCTTATATGATCGTATAAGACTACAGAATTTGTCAGCTTTTCACAGCCTTTATCTGCTGTCCAGGAACATTTCATACGATAGTAAGACAACTATATGATCATATGAGGTTTTTTCTACAACCAATTCACAACTTTGAAGACCGTATCAACTTTGGGTTTGTGAGTTTTTTAAACAACCAACAACTATACGATCTTTTTTTAGGGTGTGTGAGTTTTGAGAAAGGGTATAACTTTGAAGATGCATGTGTTAACTACCCGTTTTGAGAAAGCTATGACTTTGTATCGTGTCATTGCGTAAAACGAGAGTAAGTATGTACGGAATTTTATATCATATTTCATGTAGCAACCATATCCGTTTATCATCACATTTTTTTAACACACACGGTTCAACTCAATCGATTCTAGTTTTTGGTTTCCATAGTATGACTTCCAGTTAAACTCCGTACATCTGCACGCTAGTGCACTGTTGTACATCACGTGAGGTTCCATACGATCGTATACCTCCTATACGATCGTGTTTATGGGTGAGTTTTTAGAGATAGTATATTAATATCATGACCCTTTCTTAAAAACTGATAAATACCGGCCCGTTGAGATAGGGGTAGGTGATGTTTATTAGAAGACTTTAGCCTCCCCATAAAACATGTATGACAATTGACAACTCTAACCAATGCTCCAATTCAATGAAAGTCACTTTATTAAGTTTTGCTTTTCAAGCATTCAGCTTTTCAGCCTTTTTGGTACGAAAGAGTTTGATTAGTTTTGTAAATAGTTTTCCAATATTATATTATAATTATATATTTTATTAACTTATACTAACTACAATTAGTGCGCCCTTCCTTGAATTATTCGGTCATGCAATACTTATTGAAGACAAAGAACCAAATGCATTTCGCATCATGATTCGGTTCCACTGAACACTCACCCAATCTTGCTTGAAAACGGAGTGCGGAGCATAGGTGGCAAGCAGTTATATGTATACGGTGCTTTACTCGTAGACGCATCCGCTTTGATTCATGCAGCTACTATGGTAACAGCTGGCGTTTTCATGATAGCAAGGTGCCCAGAATTTGCCGGAACTATTCCAGTGAGCCCCCCTATAGTGAACAAAAAGCTTTCCCCCTTCGGTCGTAGATGTAACACCCCGACCAATGGCGGATTATACATCGGGGCGCCACGTATTGTTTCATTACTCGTGACACTATTTGGGTGTCAATATTTAATAAATACATCTACCGCGCACGCGCAACACAATTTCACGAAGTAACATAAAATTAATCATATCATAACTCAAAATATTCAAATAACATAAACTTGTCTTTTACATTTTAAACTAGGTCCAAAAGAAAAGAAAACATCCTATGTGTCCTCAAGCTTCCAGAAACAGCTACAGCAAACCTGAACGTGTGTTAAAATAAAACGTCAACACTTGCGTGTCGGTGAGAAATCAAGTTTAATACATATAAATAGATAACAATATCTGCGCGCATCATGTGTATAACTGGTGTTCAACAAGGGTGTAATCAGATTGTGATCAAGCCTAATAGATCATAGCTCATAGTTCAACCCGTGCTCCCAATTGAGCACAAAAACAAGAAAACTGTGCAAGTGTAAACAAAAGAGAAATCATAAACGATAGTTCTCCCGTGTTCATCTAATGGATCCATGAAAACTGCGGAATAGGCCGACAAGACGGTTAATGATCCACACATACAAATAAACAGCCAAGTCTACGTCCATAACACATGGGGTTTTGCGCGACATGTAACACCCCGACCAAAGGCGGATTATACATCGGGGCGCCACATATTGCTTCATTACTCGCGACACTATTGGTGTCAATATTTATTAATACACATTTTATCGCGCACGCGCAGCGGGGAAAATAAAGAACATAAATCAAACATAAATCAATATATTATAAATTATAACATTCAAACAACATGAACTTGTCTTGATACATTTTAATTCTAGGTCCAAAAGTAAAAACGTCCTACGTGTCCACAAGCTCCAAAACAGCTACTGCAAACCTGAACATGTGTTAAAATAAACGTCAAACACTTGCGTGTTGGTGAGAAATCAAGTTTAATAGATAATCATAGATAATCACAGTAAATCTGCGCGCAACACGTGTATGTCTAGAGTTTAACAAGGGTGTAATCAGATTGTGATCAAGCCTAAGATAGTTCATAGATCATAGTTCAATCCATGCTCCCAATTGAGCATAAAAACGAGAAAACATCTGTGCAAGTGTAAACAAAGAAAACCGTAAACGATAGGTCTCCCGTGTTCAACTAATGGTACCAACGGAACTGCGGAATAGGCCGAACAAAGCGGTTAATGATACACACATACAAATAAACAGCCAAGTAAACGTCCTCAACACATGGGATACTGCGCGACTAAAGTTCATAAACAAGTTTAAGACTCAAGTTTTGTATGAACACATGAACATCCCAAAGCATTTAAAATAAAAAGGGATTAGATACGAGATAACTCACATGATAAACGATGCGGTGGTAGATAAAGCAAGAACCAACTTTAAACAAGCACAAGTTAACCTATAAATAAGATTATTGTTTTAACGATTGGTTTTAAGTCTTGATTATAAGTTAGCATAATTAATAAGTAAATTATAATATATATTACCGGAAAAGCAGGAAGAACAAGGAGGAAGACGGAGGCAGAGAGGAAGACGGCAGAGAGAGCAAGGAGCAAGAGAACAGGAGAGATTAAGTGTTTTGTGTGTGATGTGTTAGGAAAAATAATGTTATTATTTATAGAGAAACCCTAGGGAACACAATCCCTAGAAAAAGGGGAAAAGATCTCAAAAAGTAAAAGATTCCAAAAGCAAAAGATATCAAAAGATATGGCAGCTGCAGGGGGCAAGATAAAGCTGACAGGGAACAGTAACAGGCATGGGCGGATCAGATAAAGGTACTGGATAAAGCTTGGCAAAAGCAGATCTCAAAAGATAATGTCAGTCACTTTTTCTACCAACCAATGGGGGTTGGTACGCATGCTGCGCCGAAAGTAACTATTCAGACATTAGATAGGTTAGGTCAACAGCACAGAAGATAAGACAACACAAAAGCAAACGGCTAGATTTAAACAGAAGATACAAGGGTTAAGCGCGGGAAGGCTGAGTGCGCGAGCGCGAAGGCTGGCACAACAATCCTTAGCGCACTGCGGGAAGAATCACAAATCCTTAGCGTGCTGCGTGAAGAACAAGAATTCTAAGCGCATCGCGGGAAGAACATACATTCTTAGCGCATTGCGGGAAGAACATGCATTCTTAGCGCGCTGCGAGAAGAGTTCTCTTCACGCATCGCAGGAACAAGATGTCTTCACGCAGGCTTCCATGTAAGGAGTCTGGCGCGTGGAGCTGCAGACATCCTTAGGCGGGAAGAACCAAAGGACAAGCAAAGAGAAGAGGGAAACAAAGCGTAAGGGCGGGACGGCGACAAGAGGGAAAAGAAGGCGGAAAGAGAGAAGGAAGAGGGACGGGACGGCGGAACGAAAGAGAGAGAAAGAGGCGGGAAGGAAAATATATATTATTATTAAAAGTAAAATATAAGTATAAATATTAAATAATAAAAGAGAGATCGGGTCAGAGAAACGGGTACCTGGGTCGGGTCGGATCGGGGCAGATGTCACAGTCTCCCCTACTTTAAGAAATTTCGTCCCGAAATTTATCTCGAAGTAGGTTGCGCAGAGAACAGGTGCGGGTACTTGATCTTCATTTGATCTTCCCTTTCCCATGTAAACTCGGCTCCGCGCTTGGACTCCCAGCGAACTTTCACGATAGGGATACGACTGCGCTTGGTTTGCTTAACCTCGCGATCCATAATCTCAACAGGCTTCTCAACGAAATGCATAGTTTCATCAACTTGAACTTCATCAAGTGGAATGTGAAGGTTCTCGTCAGCTAAACACTTCTTGAGATTGGATACATGGAACGTTGGATGTACATTACTGAGCGCGGGCGGCAGGTCAAGTCTGTAGGCAACTTTTCCCACACGCGCGAGAATCTTAAATGGACCAACATAACGAGGAGCAAGCTTACCTTTCTTCCCAAAGCGGACAACACCTTTCCAAGGCGACACTTTGAGGAGAACAAGATTACCAACTTGAAATTCGAGAGGCTTCCGCCTACGATCTGCGTAACTCTTCTGTCGGCTTCTGGCAGTCAGCAGATGATCACGGATCTTGGCGATTTTATCGGTTGTCTCTTGAACAAGTTCGGGTCCTGTGATTTGAGTTTCACCCACTTCGCTCCAACAAATCGGGGAGCGGCATTTACGACCGTAAAGTGCTTCAAATGGGGCCATACCAATACTGGAATGATAGCTGTTATTATAAGAAAACTCGATCAAAGGCAGGTGTGAATCCCAATTACCTCCAAAATCAAGAACACAAGATCGGAGCATATCCTCAAGAGTTTGAATAGTTCGCTCAGACTGACCGTCAGTCTGAGGATGATATGCCGTACTCATGTCCAAGCGAGTTCCTAGAGCAGATTGGAGAGATTTCCAAAAGCGAGATATAAAACGGCCATCGCGATCGGATATGATGCTCAAAGGAGTACCATGGCGGCAGACGATTTCCTTGACATAAAGCTGCGCGAGATGCTCAACACGGTAGTTTTCACGAATGGGCAGAAAGTGAGCAGATTTAGTCAATCGATCCACTATTACCCAAATGCTATCATGTTTGCTTGCTGTCAAAGGTAACTTGGTAATAAAGTCCATCGCTACACATTCCCATTTCCACGTAGGAATTTCTGGTTGTTCGAGCAAACCAGATGGGCGTTGGTGTTCAGCTTTTACTTTAGAACAAGTCAGACATCTAGCTACGAACACAGCAATATCCTTTTTCATGCCAGGCCACCAATAAGTAATGCGCAAATCCTTGTACATCTTATCAGCGCCAGGATGAATAGAATATCGAGATTTGTGCGCTTCACTCAGGATATCAGCGCGAAGATTCTCATCACAAGGGATCCAGATGCGATTGAGATAGCAGAGAATTCCACTCAGATTAGGGACAAAGAGTGCTTCCGCGCCACACGCTAACTCGGCGCGAAGGTTACCATTGCTGATGGATGCGCGCTGCGCGTCACGAATACGCGATTCAAGGTTGCTTTGAATCGGCGCGAAGTGAAGTTGGGTGCGCGGCAAGATACAGTTAAGTTGGCAGGGTTTTCGGCTGAGCGCATCGGCTACCACATTAGCCTTACCAGGATGATACCGGATCTCACAATCGTAATCGCTGATGAGTTCGTTCCATCGGCGTTGTCTCATGTTAAGTTCCTTTTGATCAAAGATATGCTGAAGGCTTTTATGGTCAGTGTAAAGGATACACTTAGTACCATAAAGGTAGTGTCTCCAGATCTTCAAGGCAAAAACAACTGCACCAAGTTCGAGGTCGTGAGTTGTATAATTCTTTTCATGAACCTTAAGTTGCCTCGATGCGTAAGCGATAACCTTGCCTCGTTGCATAAGAACACAACCGAGACCTTGGTTGGATGCATCGCAATACACGACAAAATCATCATTACCCTCAGGTAGCGCAAGAACAGGAGCTTCACACAACAAACGCTTGAGCGTTAGAAAGGCTTCTTCTTGCTTCGAGCCCCAAATATACGGTTTACCTTTGTGCGTCAGAGCTGTTAAAGGCAAAGCGATCTTCGAGAAGTTCGAAATGAAGCGCCGGTAATAACCAGCTAAGCCCAGAAAGGAACGGATCTCAGAAGGAGAGGATGGCGTAATCCAGTTCTTGATTGCTTCAATCTTGGATGGGTCGACATGAATACCCATCTTGTTTACAACATGACCAAGAAACTGTACTTCATCAGACCAAAATTCACACTTGGAAAGCTTAGCATAGAGTTGTTCGGCTCTAAGCTTTTGCAATACCAATCGGAGATGTTGCTCATGCTCGGCCTTGGTCTTAGAATACACCAGAACATCATCGATAAACACGATCACGAATTTATCCAAGAAAGGCCTACACACCCGATTCATAAGATCCATGAAAACGGCGGGTGCGTTGGTTAAACCGAAGGACATGACCAAGAATTCAAAATGGCCATAACGAGTACGAAAAGCAGTCTTCGGAACATCTTCATCGCGGATACGCAACTGATGATAACCAGAACGGAGATCGATCTTCGAGAAACAGGAGGCACCTTGGAGTTGATCAAAGAGGTCGTCAATACGCGGTAAGGGATACCGGTTTTTAATGGTGAGTTTGTTCAACTCGCGGTAATCAATGCACATGCGAAACGATCCATCTTTCTTTTTAACGAACAACACCGGAGCACCCCAGGGCGAAGAGCTAGGGCGGATGAATCCTTTAGCAGTCAACTCTTGAAGTTGGCTGGCCAATTCTTGCATCTCAGCGGGTGCAAGACGGTAAGGAGATTTAGCAACGGGGGAAGCACCAGGGACAAGATCAACACGAAACTCGACTTCACGAGCTGGAGGGATACCAGGAAGATCATCAGGAAAAACTTCAGGAAAATCACGCACAACAGGGATATCGCGAAGCTTCTTTCCTTCATCGGGTTTAACCACATGGGCTAGAAATGCAATACACTTCTTCCGCATGAGTCTTTGGGCTTCGGCGCAAGACATAAGTTTAAGACCACTGGAGGGTTTTTCGCCGTAAATATGAAGATCACCATTTTCTCGAGGTATGCGAATCAATTTCTTGGCGCAAATAACTTCGGCGCGATTCTTCGAGAGCCAGTCCATACCAATGATAACATCAAAGCTTCCAAGAGGCATGGGGATGAGGTCGATCAGAAAATCGTTTTCGTTAAGGTTAAGCGTGCAATCTTTAATTACCGAGTTTATTAAAACAGTTTCGCCATTAGCCAATTCAACTGAAAAATCTTCTTTTAAGTTATCGCGCGGTCGCGCAAGCTTCCGCTCAAAGGCGCGAGAGATAAAACTTCTATCGGCGCCAGTATCAAAAAGCATAGATGCATAAAATCCGTTAAGCAAAAATGTACCATTAACTACGTCGTTATTCGCTTGCGCTTGGTGCGCGGTTATGTTAAAAGCTCGGCCACGCGTCACTTGGTTCGAAATTTGGTTCACCGGATTCGCTTGTGTGATTTGCACTTGTAGTCTCGGGCACGCGTTCCGGAAATGACTGGGATCACCGCAGTTATAGCACGACCTGGGTCGTGGGTTTTGGTAGATTGATTGTGGGTTCTGCGGGTAGACTGGTGGTGTTGGCGCAATTGGATTGGCGGGAAGGACTCTACAGTTCTCAGCAGTGTGACCAGTACGGCCACATCGGGTACAAAGTCGACACGGGGTTTGGGTTGGGTGGTGAAATCTACAGGTTGGGCAAAAGGGATGGTTTCCTGTGTAAGGTTTCTTAGTTGGCGGGGCAGGGAGTGCTGGATTGGTTAGGGCATAGTTGTGTACTACAGGGGGAGTTGGGTAAGCTGACAGAGGGTTAGGCGCGTAAACTGGGGGTTGGTAAATGGGTTGCTGGACAATGGGCGGGTTGGTAAGCGCATAGGCCTTGCGCCTGCGCTTGAGGTTGTTACGGTTTGAGGGTTCAGGTTTGGTTTCTGTTGGTTCAGGGACAGTCTTGGTGAGTTTGGTCTTTTCTGTTCCCCGCAGGAACAAGGTTCCTGCTCTGACATGGTTGTCGCTGAGCACAGCGGCCAATTCAATAGCGTCAGGGAGGGTTACTGGGTTTCTGGCCCATACAGAATCTTGAATTTCCATGGGGAGACCCCCAAGGAATTTCTCGATTGCTCGGCGTGAAGGGGTAACAAGGTGAGGGACCAGTAAGCTTAGCTCGTGGAAGCGCGTCGCGTACTCGCGCGCTTCGCCACTGTATTGCTTCAAGTTCCAGAATTCTTCCTCCAGGCGCTTAACTTCGTTGGGAGGGCAGAATTCTCGCGTAAGAATTTCCTTGAATTCCTCCCATGTCATGCTAGAAGCAGCCTCTGCGCCACGCGCATGAGCTACTCCATTCCACCATGTAAGCGCTCTGGATTCCAGGACGCTGGAAGCATATAGGGTTCGTCTGTCTGAGGGGCATTGGGTGTGGAGGAAAGTGTTTTCAATCTTTTCGAGCCATTGGAGCATCACGGTGGCTCCTTCAAGACCTGTGAACTTTGGAGGGTTACCCGCGTTAAAGGACTTAATGTTATAACTGGTGGTGTTGGTATTGTTTTGGCTCAAAGCTTGGGCTATTGCGGCGGCCATTTCCTTGGAACGTTGCTGTCTACGCATGCGCGAGGCTTCTCTTCTCTGAAATCGGCGAGATAGCGGAGGCATTCTATAAAAGTTTTAATTTTAGTTAATATCTTGGTTTTTTTTATCGCAAGGTTTTAATCTTATAAAGCTTGGTTTCACGGAGTTAGATACTATCAAAAGTTAAAGTAAAATAAATGATCCTAAATGCAGACTTAATAAAGGTAACAAATTCGAATCAAGAACCGACAATTCACGTATCACCGTGACTTTCCGAGTTCTCAATTTAAAATAGCTAGTAAACGAGTATTGGAGATTGACGATTCATGTATCACCATGACTTTCCAATATTCAATATAAAATATACAAGAAAATGAGTATTGGAGGTTGACAATTCATGTATCACCATGACTTTTCAAGTCTCCAACCTCAGAACATAATCGTAAATGGAAATTGAAAATCAACTATTCATGTATCACCATGACTTTTCGGATTTTCAAATTCAACAAACGAATATGTAAGTAAAATCAATAAAAATCGAAATTCAACAAAAATCGAAATATCGCGAAATAAAACATAAAATCATATACTGCGCAAGCGCGAGCATATTCATAAATAACGAGTAATTAACAATAAGCGCGCAAACATGAGATTTCTCTCATGCGCGAGAAGGGACTCTTAGGTATTCTAGGCCGTTACGTCTAACCACCTATCCTAAAGTCAACGAGCTCTGATACCAATCTGTAACACCCCGACCAAAGGCGGATTATACATCGGGGCGCCACATATTGCTTCATTACTCGCGACACTATTGGTGTCAATATTTATTAATACACATTTTATCGCGCACGCGCAGCGGGGAAAATAAAGAACATAAATCAAACATAAATCAATATATTATAAATTATAACATTCAAACAACATGAACTTGTCTTGATACATTTTAATTCTAGGTCCAAAAGTAAAAACGTCCTACGTGTCCACAAGCTCCAAAACAGCTACTGCAAACCTGAACATGTGTTAAAATAAACGTCAAACACTTGCGTGTTGGTGAGAAATCAAGTTTAATAGATAATCATAGATAATCACAGTAAATCTGCGCGCAACACGTGTATGTCTAGAGTTTAACAAGGGTGTAATCAGATTGTGATCAAGCCTAAGATAGTTCATAGATCATAGTTCAATCCATGCTCCCAATTGAGCATAAAAACGAGAAAACATCTGTGCAAGTGTAAACAAAGAAAACCGTAAACGATAGGTCTCCCGTGTTCAACTAATGGTACCAACGGAACTGCGGAATAGGCCGAACAAAGCGGTTAATGATACACACATACAAATAAACAGCCAAGTAAACGTCCTCAACACATGGGATACTGCGCGACTAAAGTTCATAAACAAGTTTAAGACTCAAGTTTTGTATGAACACATGAACATCCCAAAGCATTTAAAATAAAAAGGGATTAGATACGAGATAACTCACATGATAAACGATGCGGTGGTAGATAAAGCAAGAACCAACTTTAAACAAGCACAAGTTAACCTATAAATAAGATTATTGTTTTAACGATTGGTTTTAAGTCTTGATTATAAGTTAGCATAATTAATAAGTAAATTATAATATATATTACCGGAAAAGCAGGAAGAACAAGGAGGAAGACGGAGGCAGAGAGGAAGACGGCAGAGAGAGCAAGGAGCAAGAGAACAGGAGAGATTAAGTGTTTTGTGTGTGATGTGTTAGGAAAAATAATGTTATTATTTATAGAGAAACCCTAGGGAACACAATCCCTAGAAAAAGGGGAAAAGATCTCAAAAAGTAAAAGATTCCAAAAGCAAAAGATATCAAAAGATATGGCAGCTGCAGGGGGCAAGATAAAGCTGACAGGGAACAGTAACAGGCATGGGCGGATCAGATAAAGGTACTGGATAAAGCTTGGCAAAAGCAGATCTCAAAAGATAATGTCAGTCACTTTTTCTACCAACCAATGGGGGTTGGTACGCATGCTGCGCCGAAAGTAACTATTCAGACATTAGATAGGTTAGGTCAACAGCACAGAAGATAAGACAACACAAAAGCAAACGGCTAGATTTAAACAGAAGATACAAGGGTTAAGCGCGGGAAGGCTGAGTGCGCGAGCGCGAAGGCTGGCACAACAATCCTTAGCGCACTGCGGGAAGAATCACAAATCCTTAGCGTGCTGCGTGAAGAACAAGAATTCTAAGCGCATCGCGGGAAGAACATACATTCTTAGCGCATTGCGGGAAGAACATGCATTCTTAGCGCGCTGCGAGAAGAGTTCTCTTCACGCATCGCAGGAACAAGATGTCTTCACGCAGGCTTCCATGTAAGGAGTCTGGCGCGTGGAGCTGCAGACATCCTTAGGCGGGAAGAACCAAAGGACAAGCAAAGAGAAGAGGGAAACAAAGCGTAAGGGCGGGACGGCGACAAGAGGGAAAAGAAGGCGGAAAGAGAGAAGGAAGAGGGACGGGACGGCGGAACGAAAGAGAGAGAAAGAGGCGGGAAGGAAAATATATATTATTATTAAAAGTAAAATATAAGTATAAATATTAAATAATAAAAGAGAGATCGGGTCAGAGAAACGGGTACCTGGGTCGGGTCGGATCGGGGCAGATGTCACACGACAAAAGTTTATAAACAAGTTTAAGACTCAAGTTTGTACGAACACATGAACATCCCAAAACATTAAAAATAAAAAGGGATTAGGTACGAGATTACTCACATGCAAACGGTGCGTTGAAAGGTAACGCAAGAACCAAACTTTCAACAAGCGAAGTTAACCTATAAATTGAGATTATTGGTTTAATGATTTGTTTTATGCCTTGAATATATGTTAGCATAGTAATATGTATCTTTAACAAATTATTATATATTATATATTACCGGAAGTCTGGGCAGGACAAGGGAAAAGACGAAGGCAGAGAGAGGAGGCGGCTGAGGAACAACGGCAGAGGGCAAGGAGAAGAGAGCAGAGGAGAGTTTAAGTGTTTGTGTGTGTAGTGTTAAATAACAAGAAAATAGTATTATATATATAGGGAAACCCTAGGGAACACAATCCCTTAAAAAGAGGAAAATATCTCATCAAATCAAGCAAAAGATATCAAAAGGCAAAAGATTTTAAAAGCAAAAGATACCAAAAGATATGGCAGTAGGGGAACAGGAAAAAGGGCTGACAGGTTACAGAATAAAGCATGGGAGGAATCAGATAAAGGTACTGGTCAAGGCATGGGAAAAGCAGATTTCAAAAGATTATGTCAGTCACTTTTTCTGCCAACCAATGGGGTTGGTGCGCATGCTGCGCCGAAAGTGACTATTCAGACAGAAGATAAGATATCACAAAAGTAAACGGGCTGGCTAAAACAGAAAAAGATACAAGTCTAGCGCGAGAAAGCTGCGCGCGAGGGCGAAGGCAGACAGAGAACAATCCTTAGCGCGTCGCGAGAAGAACTATAATCCTTAGCGCGTCGCGGGAAGAATTATAATTCTTAGCGCGCCGCGGGAAGAATTATAATCCTTAGCGCGCCGCGGGGAGAACTACCATTCTAAGCGCGCCGCGGAAAGAACTACCATTCTTAGCGCGCTGCGGGAACAGTTCGCCTCGCGTATCGCAGGAACAGCTGGTCATCACGCAGGCTTCCTTGTAAGGAGTCTGGCGCGTGGAGCTGCGCAGACATCCTTAGGCGGGAAGAACCAAAGGACAAGCAAAGAGTTAAGAGAAAAAGGGGTTTCAAGGCTTAAGGGTTAAGCAAAGGGGCGGGACGGCGACAAGAGAGAAAAGGGAGGCGGGACGGCGGAGAGAAATTTTTTTTTATTAATAGTAAGTAATATAAAAATATACATATATGTATATATATGATTTATTTAATGTTAAATTTACAAAGATTAATAATCAAATTTTAAATCATAAAAAGAATCGGATTCGAAAACGGGTACCTGGGTCGGGTCGGATTCGGGCAGTTGCCACAGTAGATTCCCTGGCTTGGCTAGGAACCTAGTCCCTTCTGTGTTATTGAGACACTTAATGGCATCTTATAGGTCTATGACATTTTGTTTTTTGTTTTGATACCGTAACAAATATAACGAAGACGACCAACAGCTAATTTTGTTTTAATTTCGAAACAGTAACGAACGTGAGACTAATCGGTTTAATGATCCCGCCACAACACACAGGGTTCTAAAAGCTATTTGTATTATGTGCAATTAGTTAATTTGCTAGAATGTTTCGACGTTATATTTTTTCAAGGTTTGACCTCTTTGTAACGTGCGAAATCATAAAATCAGTTTAAAACTAAGGGATTGACCTTGAATTTGAAGTCATAACGTTATTATAGAGTAGAATACAATGAAGCGAATGTTAGAGCATTCTCAATAGCTCTTTTAATTTATGTGAGCGTGTACTCTATGTTTTAGAGTATGGTTGTGATGAGAGAGAGAAAATATGTTACCGTTCTTGAGTAAATTACTAAATTTGAAAAAAACATTATTCATACTCAACTTTTTAATATTTGTTGAAAAGTGTTGTGAGTGAATGAGAGATAAAATATGATGATAAAGACATAAAAACTATTTTAATTAAAAAAGAAAATAAAATTATAATATTTTTTAACATAATTACATATAGGCGTATAAAGGGATTTCCCGCTAACTCTCTTAATCAATTACATGCGGTCTGACTATGTATAAGAGCATTCTCAATCTATTCTTATTCTTCATCTCTATAATTATACTAAAAAATCATATTTTCTCTCCTATTTTCAATTAAATAATATTTTTTTTATACTTTTATCATTACATTTTCTCTCTCCTGTACTCACAACCACTTTAAAAAATATTAAAATGTTATAGAGGTGAACATTGTGTTTCTTCAAATGTAACCATAAACAGTAACAATTTCTCTCTCCTCCTCTCACAAACACTTTTAACCATCTCTAAAAATTAGAAAACCTCTAATGTAATTTGAAGAATGAGTAGCGAATGCTATAAAAGGAGAGAATTCACCTACTCTTCAAAGTTAGAAAGCTAACGGAGTTATTATTGTTTTCCTTTTCTTGGGTTTCTTATAGAACATGCAACATAATAATATATAAAAATAGAAGGCTTGAAAGCAGTATAGTTCATATCAAGATATTCAAAGAAAATGACCAATATCAAAAATATTAGTAAGGGTTTACAAATTATGAATTTCTTCCGTGTTAAATTTTAAACTTCTACAAAAATAGTTAACTAAATTACACAACAATAAAATTTAAATAAATAAAAATTCATAATAAATAATTATAATAAAATAAATGAAGCAAATATAAATACTAGTTTTAGCCACCGTGTTACGGGGGTTTATCATGTTTTTATTTATAATCGTTTTGCTATTTTATTTTTTCTAATGGTTTGTATTATTTTTAACGTAGTTTTGTTTTGATTTAAAACATATATATTAGTTTGTTATGTTCATTATATTTTTTAACGAGCGAACATAAACGAACACAAACATGTTGATTTTTTAAAATGAACAAAGATGAACACAAATATTTGTTTTATGAAAAAATGGTGATTGATGCATGTGACAACGGTGGTTGATGCATGGGAGGAGAGGTTGACGATGGTGGGTGGTCTTCGAAAGTTTAATCGTGATGAAGAGGATAGACCGTTGACGAAGAAAATGTAGAAGCGGGAAATTAAATTAGGTTTTGATAATGAAAGAATTTCACAAATAAATAAGATGATACATCATTAAAGAGCTATCCGGGTTTGGTGAAACTCATGACCCGTGAAAATTGTTGTTTAATGATTAAGAAGTTATTTCACAAACAAATGAGATGATATAACTTGTTTTAGGGCGATCTAGGTTTGGTGAGACGCACATCCCACATAAATTATTGTTTAATTATGAAAACGTTCACAAATAAATGAGATATTATATCCACGAATTCGGGTCAAACGCGTGTTAAATATCAAATCACAAATCAAATAATCTGAAAAGGGATGAGAAACAACCAAAAGTGACATATAACATTTTTTATAGGCATTTATATAGATAGATAGATGATAAAAACTATCAATCAATAGATGATAAGGTTTCTCAACGTGATTCATGACGAATTTTGTTTCCCATTTATTTCAAAATGAAATATTAATCTATGCAGTCGATATCGTTAATATATCGGTGATACACTAGTTGTTAATTTCTTAGTGAAATATCAGTCAAAATATTGGACAGAATTATCGGTACCGATAATATTAGCGATATTGACTGATATATCACCGATATTCCCGATCTATGTGTTTTAAGTCTTAATTATCAACTTTTAGTGTTCCATGTTAGTGGTTTAAGTCTTAATCAATTCTTACTTGCTACGATTGTTAGTTTTTGCAAGTTGCAAAAGGTTGATTTGTTAACGGTATGAGTCTGTAATGAATTATTAGTGTTAAATTGCTGCAAATATGAATTTTATATGATATTAAAATTAACGATATATCTCACTGTGATAACTAATATTGATCGACATTTGATATTAGATTGACCATGTGTAGTCATAAAGCCTCACCCCCAGGCGTTATGCGTCACGTGTCACTCAATCAGAGTTATGATTTTTTACAAAAACAGAGTGTAGTCATAAAGCCTCAAAACGCCTAAAAAATGTTTTTTTTTTATTTTCGTCCACATGTTCCGCATTATATACAAAACGCTAAAAAAATACCCCAAAACGCCCGGGGGGGGGGGAGTTTTTTTTTTTTACCAAAATAGGGTGGGTGGAAAAATTATTTACCAATATAGGTGATTTGAAAAGCATTTACCAAAATATGTTAAAGTTACTTTTTTCTCACTCCTAAACCTATTAAATACATTTATTTCATAGTAAAAACTAAAAATGTCAAATACATTATACTTATAATAAAATATATGATTAAGTGGCTGGTATTTATAAATATCTTTTTTTTTCTTGTTCTTAATTTTGTTCATATTGTAACAATTTAAAAAAACAGCCGCAAGTGTTTAAAATAATTTTTCAAGCTATGAACTTTTAAATTAACTTATTTAAAAAGCATATTATAATAAGTTATATAATTTTTTTCTTATACATAGGTTTAGTCATATGTATTTTTTAGACGTAGATGTTATATTATTTTCTAATATATATTAAAAGAAAGGCAGTATAAATAATATAGGTTATTTTCTTACCGTTTAGGTGTAAATTTTGTTGTAAACATAGTATTTTTTTATACGTAAGCTATACGAGTTCCGGTACCGCGCATGTACCTTCACGAATGATCCAACCGGTTCCGACCAACAATGTCGATACATGTATCGTATTATCGAAACCGGTATCGACACTCATTTATATTCTTCGGTCGATGTGTGACATTCGTCATTTTCCGATTCGATTCATTTTTGTCTTCGTATTGTAAACCAACCTGATTTGTATCTCGAACCCTTCGATATTATTAAAATGATAGATTTTATGTTTCATAATCATCTCACATTTGTCGAATTTCGAAAACACCTTTTACGGCTTTTAAAACGCTTAAAACGCATCGAAAACGCGTCGAAACGAACTACAGGGACCAAATCTGCCAAACAACCAAACCTAACCCCCTAGCACGCCGCGCCGCGCGGCCTGGGAGGCCAAGCTGGTCGCGCGACGCCTAGCCACATCTGCAGTCACCAGCTCGTTTTTTTGTTGTTGTTTTGTTGCTTTGTTTGACTTGTTTAACCAATCAAAAACACATGCAAGCCTTGAAATAAAACATAGAACTAAGCTTTGACCATTACCCTATATAAACAAGCTTATATCCTTCATTACAACTTTGTTCATTCACTTTTTTCTCTCTCAAACAAAGATCATAACTCCATCTCTTCAAGGTTCTTACTAGTTTGACTTTTTGAAGTCAAACAAGAACCATTCTTTAGTTTTAATTTGTTGCATATTAACTGAAGCTTGTTGTACAACATATATATAATATTTACCCCTTGTTCCTTCGGCTTTCGCTTCTCCGGTCATGGTCGTTTGAGGTGAAATTCTTATAAGGCAAGACTGCATGGAGGATTATTGCAATCCTTGTTAAATATTTTAAGTTTATGCTTAAATTTTGTTTATGCTTATCAATATTGTTCAGTCCTTACTTACTTTTAGTTTCCAAATCATTTTTAATAGTTCAATGGTATTGGGTATGTGGCCACCATTTTCGGTTTCATTCCGAGTCAAGAGCCGAACCAAAACCGAACTCTTGTTTAAATGCTTTATATTTAAAATGATTTACTAATATGTTACAAGTAAGATTTATGTATTATAATTTCTAAGTTCATTTTAATAATTTCTATGGTATTGAGTATGTGGCAATCATCCTCGGTCTTATACCGAGTCAAGGACCGAACCAAGACCGAACTAAACCGGGTTCATCTGCGTAAGACACACTAAATGTGTTTTGGGTCACCGAATCTCATTTTTCTTTAAAATTATATTATGAAACTAATTTTAATTGTTTTCTCAAAATACTTGGTATGTCTGATCCAACTTGATCTTATAACAAGGTTAGACTGGCAAAGCCATACACTCGCTTAACGGACGTCGAGGTTATTCCTAATAGAACTACACACTTTGTTAAGTTCCTTTAAAATTTTATTGAGTTATCTCATGACATGTATCACTTTGGAAATGTCGGGTTCGGGTTTGACTATTTATCAAGACCCGAACCGACTAACCGAACACTCGTTAAAATCCCATTTTGGTATATCTAACAAGGGGTCGTGCACTATTGCATTAAACCAATCCTCACATAATTACTTAACAAATGTTAAGTAAAACTAATGAGTAGAATACCGAGACCCGATTTCGAGCAAACTTACTTTTCAAAAGCCGTTATTTCAAGTTCTTAAATATTTACGTTTTAAACCTCAAACTTTGATTAATTATTTAACTTGCCATTTTATTTTACTTTAAAGTCTTTCAAGACCATCTTCTAAACCGAAACCCCTTTTAACCTAGACCTCACTCGTTGAACTTAATATCCCGGTTTACCACAAACAACTCTTCAAGTTATTTATTTCATGTGAGTACTTTTCATCCCCCGATTTCCATCTTATGTTTTGGGGGTGGCATTGCATACTTATTCAAACTCAAATGATTTGTACTTGTGTCTCAAACCACAAACTCTTTAGTATATGTTACTTAAATAAATGCTTGATTTGGTGTTATATGCTTTACATGATTACATGCTATATGTTTATTGCTTTAGGCGGGTTGGCTTCTATGAAACTATTAAGTATGATCATACGCACCCCTAATTACTTTAGCTTAATTGCTAGTAGCACAGGGCAACTATTATCCGAGTATATTTGGTTGTTACCATATAGAAATGGTCTCAAACTATTTACTATTTGCATATCTAAATTGTTGCTATTATTTGTTGTTTCATATACGAGTTGTGGATTTCATCTATTATATACTTATTGTTCAATAATATGAGAATTGTTCACCAACATTCGTGTTGACAAAGTTTATTTTATGCAATGTTACAGGTTTGATAATCGCTTGAATGGAGAATTGAGGAACGTAGCTTGTTTTGAGACCACTAAGAAATTAGTCGAATAAGAAATATACATTTGTTTACTTGTATTCAATTTGTTTTGTACGAACAATATGTGTTGTTTATTGATTTATCAAATTAATGAGTTGATTAAATATTATCACTTTAATAGTGTCTTGTGTTATTGGGCAATCTGTTGCACTCCGACATGTTCCGTCGCCTTTGGTCGGGGTGTGACATGATGTATCAATATCTTTTTGGACATATTACGATTTTATTTTTGTGAGTTTTGATTCTTTATTTTAGTCATTTAGAAAAATGAACAATTTTTTCTTAAAAAAAAAGAAAGAAAGAAAAAAGAAATATGCTTAGACAACTGTTTTTTATAAAATAAAACCCAAGTTTTTAATTTTTTGTTAATTTACTTTTTTAAGTTTTAATAAAAAATTGTTTCATAGTGCTACGATATTCCTAGACTAAAGAAAACATTTAAATAAGAACTTATTTAAAATTGATCTAAAAACAATTATTATAATCATAAATATATAACAAATAATTAATATTTATATGTATAATAATACATCGTTAAAACGACGAGCAAAAAAAGGATAATTTATTTAGTTTAAAATGATTTTTTTAAAAGAAAGTTTGTTTTTTAAAATTTCTAATTAAGAATAAATATTTGACCTTATTAAGTTTTTTTTAGTAAATATGTGTATTCAATAGGTTTAGAAGTAAGAAAAAAGTAACTTTAACTTATTTTGGTAAATACTTTCAATAGGTTTAGAAGTAAGAAAAAAGTAACTTTAACTTATTTTGGTAAATACTTTTTAAATCACCTATATTGATAAATATTTTTTTTATCCACCCTATTTTAGTAAAAAAACTCGGGTGGGGGGTTGCCCCCGGCGTTATAAGACAAAATGCCTCCCATAAAGCTTGACTACGGATGGTCTAACAAAAGAAAAGTTGTTTAAAAAAAAATTACTTTAATCTAGTAAATGATTTTCAACACGTGTTTGAATCCACATCTTATAGCTTTCTAAATTAAATTTGCTGTCACTATAATTACTAGATTATATATAGATACATAGAGGGTGGCATGGCACTTGTGGAAGTAAGTATGTCCACAAATTCAAAGTTGAAAGTAATGGAACATCACATGATTACAATCTTCTTGTTCTTCACTTATCTCTTGGCTTTATCAAACTCCAAATCAACCGTCAAGAATCTTCCTGGCTTTCATGGTGATCTCCCATTCACACTTGAAACCGGGTATGTTTAATGCTTTTTTCACACTTTGCTAATTTGCTACCGTATAGTATTTATCTCTACTCGGTGATAAATAAAGTATTTGTACCCCCCTCTTAATCTCTTATAAATTTTATAAAACGGACTTTCTAGGGACCGTTTACCTCATTTTATTTTTGTTTGATGTTTAAAGATATGTCGGACTCAGAGAAGATGATGCACTTCAAGTTTTCTACTACTTTGTTGAATCCCAACGAGACCCTTCACACGACCCTCTTCTGCTTTATACCGCGGGTGGTCCTGGAGCTTCGGGTTTATATTCTCTCCTTTATCAGATTCGTAAAATTTATTATTATATCTCTACCTTTTGTTTTTATATACATTCTCTTAAATTTTGTTTTATGTATTTTTTTATTACTACTTTTTACTTAATATATATAAAGCATGATTTTTCCAAAAGTATTTCATGTGATAAAGGATTTCACCAAAAATTTTTGATATGTATTCTACACAAAATAGCAAGTGCATATAAATTTTGTAATTTTGAAAATGTAGTTATAGATTTGTGTATGCTATATTTTTTTATACATGTTGTAATATCTCTGTTAATGTTTTTATTTCTTATATTTATCTTTTATTATACATGACACATGCATTAAGATATAGCTAGTGGAGAACCCGGTTAATGCGGAGGTGACAATACAACACTGGTTTTTTATTCTACATACATGTAGATACTTTATAATTGCGGCGGGGTTTTTAATATTAACACGTAGATTACTATCGATTAAACTTTTATTTGAACACGAGATGATTTCAAAACTAATCTCAAACCTGTCCCAAATCCTAATAGGTCAGGTATTACCCATTTAATGTCCCAATTATGTCAGGTTTCGGGTTTTTTTCCATTGAGTACGGTTTCACTGCCATCCCTAATCAAAAACAAATTGAAACACGAACCAGGGGCACAATTGTAATTTTACACTCAAATTATTTTCCAAAAGTTGTCTCCGGATGATATTAATTTTTAAGCACACGAATAGTTATGTGACAATCATTGAAAAAAGATGAATAAATTAAGCGGTTTCATCCAAAAAGTAATAAGTGGGTAGCAAAAAATAGTGCCCCACAAGTAATTATATCCAAACACACCATCATGCAGGGTTGAAACATAGGTAGCTTTTGGTAAAAAAAATAACATGAATTATCTATGACGAAATAAAAATTAAATATTTAGTTGGTTATTGAAATAAAATTAATAACTATAAAGGAGGGAAAAGTAAAATGCAAATAGACACAAAAATATAATAAAAAACTTAAAAAATTATAAAAAAATCATAACTTAAAATATAAATAAAAAGAAAAAAAATTAAATAACTAAAATGTTTCACCCGTTCTAAAAAACAAAAAAACAAAAAGACACAATGCTCAGAAAAATGACACAATGACGAATATAAACAAAAAACACAATGATAACAAAAAAAGCATACAATAGATTACAAAATACAACGTAATGCCCAACAAAATATAACACAATGTTAAGTAATATAACACAATATTAAGAGAAAAAGGAACATTCAATGACGAAAATTAAAAAAACACAATAATAAACAAAAAGATACAATGATTTTTTTTCCTCAACACCGTGTCTTTTTTTTAGAACATGAAGACGGTGACAACATTTTTGTGTTTTTTACTTTTTTGTTTTTTATTAAATTTTGAGTTATGATATTTTAATTAATTTTTTATTATCTTTTTTAGGGTTTTTTTTTTGCTACAAATCATTTTCATTCTTCATATTTTTGTCCCTTTTTGTTGAATAATTTGACCATACAAAAATAATCAAATTTATCAAAACTATTCATTCTCACGTTTTTTTATCATTCAATTTCTTTTTCATCTTATTTCTCAACACCACCACCACCGCCATCATCATCACCATCACCGTCGTTATTGCCATCGCCACTTCTCCCACTTGAAGCTCCAACTGCTGCTACCACCCGCACGACCACCACTGTTGCCGCCACAACATTTTTTATTTTGGTAAAAAACTTTATTTTAAAGTAAGCATGGTTTGTCATTTGCATTTTATTCCCGCTTCGTTTGTGTCTATCAAATACCATAAAGTACTGATTTATTTCATTCTTATATAATAACTAAACAAGAAAAAAAAATGTTAATAATCAATTTCATTATCTTGTTGTTCCATTTCCTCATCCATTTTATTCCCCTCCAATTATTAACTACATACCAAACCAACCCATAATGTTACTCTATGAACTAATTAAAAGCCACCAAATTTTATGATTTCCTTAAAAACCCATCTCAATCCGGAAAAAAAAAATCCATGATATATGCTATGTTAAAGATCATATATGAATCTTGAAAAGAAATATAAAGATGTAAATTTTCAACTTTTTTTTATCGGAAATTAAAACACAAAACATATTAGATCATTGTTTAAATGAAAAGATATGAAGTTGGTCGCGGGCGCTAACCCTTGAATGAAGCGGGTTTGATCAGGTAGTTTAGGGTTGGATGGGAACACCGTTGCAAGTTGATCGAGAAGGTAGGGCTACCAGGTTGAAGTCGAGGAAATTAACAGTTGCACTATCCGGGCAGTTTTGTTTCAAAAGATTTTGCCAAAACCTTTTAGGATAGTATGTTACGTGCCTAAACCCATGCAACCCATGCACAAGAAGGAACCCACTAAGCATCTTAACAAACCATGAAGTTCATGCATATCCCACGTTTATTTTATAAGTTATTTGAATTACCTTTTGTTTATCATGTGCTAAAATAATGGAGATAATGGGGATGCCCGTATTTCCTGTAACGTTTATTTCCATTTAGTTAGGAGTTAGTTTTGAATTATTCAAGTTGTTTCCCTTTAAAAGGCATTGCATTTACTTTTATTAAGTATGAGTGAAATTGTTCTAATACTTCTATCTATTTTCTTTGGCTTCCTCTCTATATTTCTTATATTATTGCTTTGAATCATAGAACCACATTAGTGGTATCAGAGCAGTAGTGATTCCATGGCTAGCAAGCGCAACAACGCTGAAATCCAACAAGAAAATGAAGAACGCTTTGCTAAACACGATGCTATGCTTGAAAAAATTTTGGGCGAGTTGCAAGCCTTAACTGCCCGAATCGAGTCGAAATCAGCAGGCATGCTCACAAATAATTCCAATTTTAAGCCCTATTTAAAACTCCATTTTTCGTGGTTCGGTGGTGATGATCCTACGGGATGGATCTATTGTAACACCCCGACCAAAGGCGGATTATACATCGGGGCGCCACATTTTGTTTCATTACTCGTGACACTATTGGGTGTCAATATTTAATAAATACATTCATTCGCGCACGCGCAAAGTAAACAAGATAACATAAGTCATCATAAATCAATATATTATAAATCATAATATTCGAACAGCAAAAACTTGTATTGATACATTTTAATCTAGGTCCAAAATAAAGAAAACTTCCTACGTGTCCACAAGCTCCAAAACAGCTACTGCAAACCTGAACATGTGTTAAAATAAAACGTCAAACACTTGCGTGTTGGTGAGAAATCAAGTTTAGTACAATACATAGATAACAATAAATCTGCGCGCAACATGTGTATGTCTGGTTTTCAACAAGGGTGTAATCCGATCGGGACCAACTCTAAGATTCATAGACTGCCAGTGCTCACAATTGAGCTCACAAACAAGAAAGACTGTGCAAGTGTAAACAAAAGAGAAAATCATAAACGATAGTTCTCCCGTGTTCATCTAATGGTACCATGAGAACTGCGGAATAGACCGACAAGACGGTTAATGATCCACACATACGAATAAACAGCCAAGTCTACGTCCTCAACACATGGGATACTGCGCGACTAAAGTTCATAAACAGTTTAAGACTCTAAGTTTGTATGAACACATGAACATCCCAAAACATTAAAAGCAAAAAGGGATTAGATACGAGATTACTCACTTGATAAACGATGCGGTGTAAGATAAAGCAAGAACCAACTTTAAACAAGCACAAGTTAACCTATAAATAAGATTATTGTTTTAATGATTGGTTTTTAGTCTTGATTATAAGTTAGCATAATTAATAAGTAAATTATTATATAATATATATATTACCGGAAAAGCAGGGCAGAACAGGAAGGAAGACGGAGGCAAAGAGAGAGGAGACGGCAGAGGAAGAACAACGGCAAGGAGCAAGAGAGAACAGGAGAGTTTAAGTGCTTTGTGTGTGTAGTGTTAGGAAAATAACATTATTATTTATAGGGAAACCCTAGGGAACACAATCCTTAGAAAAGGGGAAAAGATCTCCAAAAAGTAAAAGATATCAAAAGATATGGCAGCTGCAGGGGGCAAAGGAAAAGCTGACAGGGAACAGTAAACAGGCATGGGCGGGTCAGATAAAGGTACTGGTCAAAGCATGGAAAAGCAGATCTCAAAAGATAATGTCAGTCACTTTTTCTGTCAACCAATGGGGTTGGTGCGCATGCTGCGCCAAAAGTGGCTTTTCAGACATAAGAGAGGTCAGGACAACAGCACAGAAGATAAGACAACACCAAAGTAAACAGCTAGATTAAACAGAAGAAAAGACTCAAGACATAGCGCGAGAAAGCTTGAGCGCGAAGGCAGACACAGAAGGTCAAGAGTGCGCGAGCGCGAAGGCTGACAGAACCAACCTTTGCGCGCCGCGGAAAGAACTACAATTCTAAGCGCGCCGCGGGAAGAACTTCAATTCTAAGCGCGTCGCGAGAAGAACTATATTCCTTAGCGCGTCGCGGGAAGAACGGTATCTATAGCGCGCCGCGGGAAGAACTAAAATCCTTAGCGCGCTGCGGGGACAGTTCGTCTCGCGTATCGCAGTAACAGGTGGTCTTCACGCAGGCTTCCTTGTAAGGAGTCTGGCGCGTTGAGCTGCGCAGACAACCTTAGGCGGGGAGAAACAAAGGACAAGCAAAGAGTTAGAAGAAAAAGAGGGAAACAAGGCTGAGGGGTTAAACAGGAGGGCGGGACGGTGACAAGAGAAAAGGAAGGCGGAAAGAAAGAGAGAGAAAGAGGCGGGAAGGAAAATATATTATTATTATTAAAAGTAAAATATAAGTATAAATAAATATTAAATCATAAAAGAAAGAGATCGGATCAGAGAAACGGGTACCTGGGTCGGGTCGGATCGGGGCAGATGTCACATCTATCAAGCCGAGCAATATTTCGATTTTCAGAAAGTGGCGGAAGAGGATCAAGTTGAGTTGGCGTCTTTTCATCTAGACGGCATTGCTCTTCAATGGCACCGTTGGTACACGAAAACACGGGGTCCCCTGGCGTGGTTAGAGTTCACCACTGCCTTGCTAAGTCGTTTTGATCCGACCGATTACGAGGATCCCTCGGAATCCCTCCATCGTTTAAGACAATTGACCACCGTAGCAGTGTACGTGGAAGCCTTCGAACGGTTATCGCACCGTGTTGATGGGCTCCCGAGACCATTTTTGATGGGTTGTTTTATCGGTGGACTGAAAGAGGAAATTCGTTTGGAGGTGAAAATCAAGAAGCCAAGAACATTGGCAGAGGCAATAGGGTTAGCGAGGTTGGTGGAGGAGAAGATAAACTTGCAAGGTCATGTTTCTTCACCTAATCAAATGCTAGACTTCAATTGTCCAACCAAGGGTCAATCTAATCCTGGTCTATTAGGTCCAGGCCCATCCCAACGTTTGGCTCTTCCAGCCCCTAAACCCATCCGATGTATTTCCGCTACCGAAGCTCGTGAACGAAGAGAGAAAGGGCTTTGTTACTTTTGTGATGAACAATATGTACCGGGTCATAAGTGTAGTAACCCCCAACTCTTTATGATTAGCGATGTCCGTGAGGTTGATGATGGAATCCATGTAGATGAACCACCGGTTATGGGGGAAGGTGTTATTCAAACGGAAATCTCGTTTTTGGCGATTTCAGGTACTATTCTTCCACAAACTTTAAGGTTGGCTGGAAAGATCAAAACCGAGGATGTCATAGTGTTGATAGACGGGGGAAGTACCCATAATTTCATATCTAGAAAGTTGGTCGATAAGTTAGGAATTACAATAGACTATGATGTGAAGTTTGAAGTGGTGGTGGCTAATAGTGAGACGCTCATTTGTACCGGCAGGGTTCATAACCTCACAATTGTGTTTTCGGGGTATACCGTAACAACCAATTTTTTTGTCTTACCCCTCGCAGCATGTTCGATCGTCCTAGGGATGCAATGATTGAAGACTTTAGGCCCAATTGAGTTCGACTTTCAAAACCTTACTCTTGGGTTCCGTATCGCCGGTTCGTCGCACAAGTTACACGGACTGAAACGCTCAGGTTTGGGGGAGTTGAAATCCATTCGGGGCACGGAAATGCAGCCCAAAAAGTCCTATCAGGTGTTCCGCCTTGCGGACAAGGCGTGTTTAAGAAGGGTGGATTGTTACGTGCCTAAACCCATGCAACCCATGCACAAGAAGGAACCCACTAAGCACCTTAACAAACCATGAAGTTCATGCATATTCCCACGTTTATTTTATAAGTTATCTGAATTACCTTTTGTTTATCATGTGCTAGAATAATGGAGATAATGGGGATGCCGATATTTCCTGTAACGTTTATTTCCATTTAGTTAGGAGTTAGTTTTGAATTATTCAAGTTGTTTCCCATTAAAAGGCATTGCCTTTACTTTTATTAAGTATGAGTGAAATTGTTCTAATACTTCTATCTATTTTCTTTGGCTTCCTCTCTATATTTCTTATATTATTGCTTTGAATCATAGAACCACATCATAGTATTTGGTAATTATTGGTTTAAATGTGGTGACATCATATCATTGGTGACTAGGATGGTAGAGGATAATAAAGATTATGACCCTTCTAGTCTTCTATCACTATAAATTTATAATATAAAAAAATTTCGAGGAATACTTTTAGCCTAGCTGATAAAAATAGATAAGGTTTGTGCTAACAACATATGATCATAAGTTCGATATTTATTTGTATCATTTTAGTTGGATATTGGTAATGAAGTATTTGAGCTAGACCTTGTGAGGTTGTTAATTCGGATTCCGAGCCCACCGGGTTTCCGTCCCACCGTGTGTTACGCTACAGAGTTCTGATCTTGTGGAGTCACAACGACTGTCAATTGGTAGCCGACGGTATGGTTTTCCGAGGGAGCGCCTAAACCAAACTCTGAAGCAAACGTGAGACCGGTTAAGACAACATAATCTGACCAGAGTGGAACAACGAGTTCTCTGCAATACTACTTTAGTGATGTCATAGCATGGACACAAGATAGTCGTCGTTCTAATATATATAAACGAAACTTTTAAAAGTTCTGTGGTTGCTCCCTACATTCTTTCAAGCTACTAGATTGCATTATTTGTAAATGGAGACTTCACATGCATTTTATCTGACCATATCAAACCTAGATAATTCTTAAACGAGTTATAATATCTAATCAAACATAATCTGACCAGACAACGAGTTCTCTGCAATACTACTTTAGTGATGCCATAACATGGACACATGATAGTTGTCGTTCTAATATAAAAACGAAACCTTTAAAAGCTCTGTGGTTGCCCCCTACATTCTTTCAAGCTACTAGATTGCATTATTTGTAAATGGAGACTTCTCATGCATTTTATCTGACCATACCAAACCTAGATAATTCTTAAACGAGTTATAACGTCTAATCAAATTAAAAATTAACCTTATCGAATATTTGATATTAAAATCATATAAAATAAGGATATACTAAAATTTAGTATCGATTTTTTTTTTAAAAAAAGATATTATTTATAATTAAGAAAACAATTTTATAGTAATAAAACTAAGCGGGTTATGGATTTCACAAAACCCAAATAACTTTTAAACCGGGTTATAACATCTAATTTATTTGTGAAACTCTTTTATCATCAAATCCTAAGTATATTAACGGCATTACAATTTATAAAATAAAAATATAAAAAATATATAAATATTAGAAATGAATAATGTAAAAAACCCTATAATACGGGTGGTCGTGGCTCAAAGAAGGAAGACTAGGATTTTTGTGATTTCCAGTTAGATCCTGAGGACGTCCGGCTATTACCATCAGTGGGCCTTCGAACGGGTGGGTTTTCCTCGAAGCTGGAGATAAGTTGGAGGCGCTTAAGAGCTACATTCGATTGATTTGGGCTATCTGACGGTGATCTTTTACCATTAGGCCACCCGTACAGAATATCTACGTATTCTATATTCGTTGACCGTTATGAAAAAATACTACTTTAATAATGCCCTAACAACTTAACAAGGACACAAGGTACTGTTAACTTTTAGTAGTGTGTGTACTATGATATGATGGTACAGTAATATATGGTGCGAGGTCCCCTACTAATAATATTGTCACAATAAGTTTTTAATATACGGAACGTTTTTAATGCATGTGCACGTCCATAAGATTTTATCTTTTGTTCCAAGCTTTCCATATTCACCAAAAAGCTATAATTAAAGTCCTATGGAATATGTCTTCTTCTTACCTACCCCCAAGACAGAGATAACGTAAAGATCCAACAAATCTTTCAAGTCTTTAACTTAGAAAGCAAAATTCGTAGGGACTTTACATCACGAGCTCACGAAACTCCCGAACTTTGAAAACCACCTAACAACCCGCTAAAACATGCTCGACCATCGCAAAGCCGAAAAGGAACCTGCCACTTGGGTAGTCATTTTATCAATCTTCGCATTCAGACATGAATATTACACTTGCACCACTTCACAACTGAGTTATTAGAATTGTCTATGCTTTGAATTAGGATATTTTTTACCGACCTAACCGAGAAAAACCTGGTCGGGTTAGATGTGTGAAATTGTTTCTTATATGACTATAAATGCATCACACAAAAAATCTATTTATATGCTTTCCTGGTCAATGAAATATTAATTATTATAAATGTATAATCATGAAACAAATAACAATGAAGTTTCAATACCAAAGTAGTTAGTCTTAACTTTACCAGCACAATATTATGCGTGTGTTCAATAACTATTGTTATAACCTTTATGAAAACCAAAGAAAAACCCAACCACACCCAAATGGCAAATGAGATCGACACCATTCCTACCCTGAAAGGGACTCAAACAAAGTTACAAACATTGATTGTAAGTTAACAAGTTTATGACACCATCAAGTTATACAACTGAAAATTTGACAAATTTTATTTTAAAAATTAAAAACTGCTCTTTCAGTTATGATTCACCTTCAAATCTTAAGTTAATTAAATAAAATATAACGAAGGGTTAAAAAAAGCATTACTTCAAATAATTCAAATAAAAACATAAACTTATTAGGTTTTGAACCCGTGTACTTTACGAGATTTATCAAATGATAAAAGTAAATAAGGTCCGTTAATTGAAATAAAGAAACAAATTTAAAGGTAAAAAATGAAATATAGTACAAACAATAATAAATCTAGAATTTAAAATTTATAAATTTTAGAAAATCTTTTTATGTACAACATTTGTTGTTTTATCACAAGGATTTACATCGTCATCCAATATTAACAACATGTCTGCAACATATAAGAAAAAAACTGAACATTGAGGAACAAATCAACCATATATAGAAAAAGATTGTACGTTTTTGACTATTTTTTGCTTGCTTAAATTTCATGTTTTACGTGTTTGATCTTCAATCAATATTTTACTTTTAACTTCTTGACTATTTTATAACCTAATTGCCAAAATGGTTTTGGCCTATGAACCATGGATAGCTAGCAGGATTAATGAGATGAGAGATTAGAAAATTGTGAGGGGAAATTGACTATTTTATAACCCAGTTAACAAAATGATTTTGATTCATGACACATGGATAACTAATATGGATGAGATGAAATATTAGAAGATTAGCAAGGAAAACCAGATTATAATTGACACTAAACCTTGTTATTTTATTTTATTGAAAGAGTAAGATTATTATTAATATTATTATTGTTGTTGTTGTTGTTATTAAAAAAATATATAGTCAATAATTCTAATTAGTTTTGTTTTCCTTTCAACTATAAATTTTTAGTTACTTTCTTTTAAACCATAACTTTTATTCAAAAGATATTCTAATTAGTATTTGTAGAAGATATTATAGCAGATTAGCGCGCAGGTGAATAAGTTTATGTAATGTCTCCATTTTTGTATTCATTATTTTTATTAATACAGTTTTTTCAAACTAAATATCAATTTGAAATGGCACAAACTAATATTTTTAATAATTAAAGAAAAACATTTAATAATGTGACGGTGGTGGGGTCAAGACTGGGGGATGTTATTATTAGGGTTCAAAAAAACACGAATCCAAATCCAAAACCGAATTATCCGAAAATCCGAATTATCTGAAATTTCGGATATCCGAATTCCGAAATGCTTTAATCAAGTTCTTTAATCAAGTGCTTTAATAACTTATTATGCATGCATCCTTCAGTTGTTCTTTATATGTTCTTTTAATGCTTTAATCAAGTTCTTTTAGGTTAACTTCAAAAACAAAGATTTAAAATGGGCATCCCATATTTCTGGGTTATATATTGGAATATATCTTTGTATTTATTTGTGTATCTCTTTGTTAAACTCCTTAATTCCAGGATCGATTCTTATATACCTTTTGGTTATAAACGTAATGAATTAATAGACTATTTGAAGTTGACCCTATAATATTTCTACAAGTTTCCGACATGACATGAAAACATGTCATGAACGTAAAATGACAATGAACGAGTTTGGATTAGTTTATGTTGAACCCACAAACATGTTGAGCTAAACATGTGTTTGTTTGAAGGTTTGAGTGGTAACTCGTTTGTGCCATTTAATTACCTTTTTTTAACTCAACTAGAATACTTTTTATTAAATTTTTAAAAATGATCCAATTACTGTAAAAAGATGGTATAAGAGGCAACAAGTTGCGCTATAACTTTCTTTTGAGTATAGCAAAACCGATTCAACTGAAAACAAAGCTATGGTCTTTGTCATTGATGAGTTACTGTGCACGACCGCTAAATTCTTTTTAGGAACGCAACAACTTGGGGGACAAGGGATCCCAAAAGTATCAAACACAAAGGGAATTAATAGACTATTACCTATTTATTTTTATAAAATGTGTTATTAAATAACTTAATTTTACAATTTGCGTACACTTTAAAATGGAATGTAATATGCAAATTTATAACTTTAAAGTATCAATATGTGCATAAAAAATAAAATATAAAATATATTTTTTATGATCGAGGTTGAACGAATCATTTTTGTGTTACTCCGTGATTACATGTAATGTGTTCAAGTACGTATGCAGGACATGATTTTTGGGTTTGTGCTGTATTTGGATTCATGCATTGGATTCAACAAGGTTCAACCTATCAGCCAACAAATAAGAGCCGTCTAGGAACCCTTTTGGCATGTAGTAGTACGTTAACATTAGAAAACGGTGAAAACCATTGACAGAAAAGCAAGAGTATTTATAAATGTAACCAAACAGTACGTTTAATATACCATGAAAATATATGATTGGCTATATAAGGATGATATTTTGTGCAGGTCCCGTAAGTATCAATTTCGAATTATCAACATGGACTAATATTACATTCGAGCTGAACAAAAATGCATGGACAAAGGTCACATTCTTACTCTTCATTATATGATCAATGGCCCTTTAGTCCTTTACTATAAAATAAAAGCAAAATACGAATCTTTACTTCGTAGATTACTTTTAATATAATACATAAAGATTATACGTACAGTGTATTATATATGATCATATGCACATGTGTTTATGTCATGATGGTGCAATGAAAATAATTTCTTTCTATAGGTTGCTAATATCATATTCGTAGATCTACCCGCTGGTGTAGGGTTTACATATGCTAAAACGTGGGAAGCATCAAGGAGTAGTGATTCCCTTTTCTCGCTACAATGTTACGAGTTTATACAAAAGGTTACACATGTAAGAACATAAAACAGAGGCATTTGGTTATCGAGTTGAACTAAAGTGCTTTTATGTTAGTCCTAGACTAATTACTGGCATTGTAAGTAATTAATTATATATATATGATGCATATGTAGTGGCTGGTGGAGCACCCAAGGTTTCTTAATAATCCATTATATATGTCTGGTATTTCATACAATGGCATTGTCATACCTACCAGTACCATAGAGGCATACAAAGGTAACAATTTCAATCTTCATATCCTATTATTATTATTATTGTTGTTGTTATTATTATTAATACCAGAATTTACTATATTTGGTCTGCTTTTTGCAGGCAATGAACGTGGAAATCAACCACAAGTAAATATTAAAGTAATATATATGTAACTCTTTGGTAACACTAGTACAGAAACATATATTTCTTTGGTTAATATGCAATTCTTGTTGGATTAATTTCTATTCTGGGTCACTAGTTGGTGAACCGGGCCTAAGAGGTTTTAACAAGTCGGTTAAAGTCTAAGGGGTATTATGAAACATTCCATATGCTTGGTGGCCAAGTTCACCTTGTTGGCCAAGTTGACATTGTTGCCCAAGTTCACCTTGGTGGCCAAGTTGAGTGGTGACCACATATTATGCTTGGTGACCAAGTTGGGTTACTAGTATAAATAGATGTACAAAGTTAGTGTTAGATACAACACAACAACAACAAACACAACAATCACCGCCATCACTACCAAAGTTATTGTGGTGTCACGATCGAACAAGTTGGTTTGATTTCCTGAAGAAGTTGTTATCGTGGTTGATCGAACAAGTTGGTTTGATCTCCCAAAGAAGTTGTTGTCATTATCGATAGCATAGTTCGTTCAGTTGTTACTTTATTCAAACAAGTTGGGTTTGAGTAGCCATGGGTGACACGACTCCACCGCCGCCGCCAAAGGGGAAAGAGAACGGGCCATCCTCCGTTCAATGTCCAATGT
The DNA here is from genome assembly GCF_021521415.1 of Bidens hawaiensis. Taxonomy (NCBI): domain Eukaryota; kingdom Viridiplantae; phylum Streptophyta; class Magnoliopsida; order Asterales; family Asteraceae; genus Bidens; species Bidens hawaiensis. Next base: position 220,661 of record NW_027505068.1, on the reverse strand, counting down.
AAACTGCAACGAACTATACCGTGTGGGCTATGAGGATGAAAGTAGTCCTAAGAGTTCACAAAGTTTGGGACACCAGCAACTCGGGTGTCTCTGATGAAGACAAAAATGACATGGCTATGGCCTTGTTGGTTCAATCCATACCCGAAACCTTGATCATGCAAATTGGAGATCAAGAAACTGCTAAAGCCATGTGGGATTCAATTAAAACCCGACACTTAGGTGCCGAACGGGTTAGAGAAGCACGTCTCCAAACCTTGTCAATGAAATTGACAATATGAAGATGAACGAGTCAGATTCCATAGATAACTTTGCGGGCAAGTTATCGAGCATTGCCTAGAAATCAGCGGCTCTCGGCGAAGTTATAGATAAAGCAAGGTTGGTAAAAAAGTTTCTCAAAAGTCTCCCAAGATCGAAGTATATTCAAATGGTTGCTTCGCTTGAGCAAATGTTGGATCTCAATAAAACGGGATTTGAAGATGTTGTAGGCCGACTCCGAGCCTATGAGGAGCGAATCCGAGAAGAAGAAATTCAAGGGGGTGACCAAGGTAAACTTTTATTCGGTAAATATGATTCATCAAGTCATAGAAGTTTTGAATCTAATGGGGGACGAGGAAGAGGAGGTCGAGGTCGAGGTCGAGGCCGTTTTAATGGCCAATACCGAACCCCTAGTACCGAACAAGGGTCATCAAGTCGGGGAAAAGTAAGGGTAAAGAAAGATCGGTCAAAGATTTTATGTTACCGATGTGACCAGTTTGGTCACTTTGCATCTGGTTGCCCGGACCGAGTTCAAAAGGGTCAAGAAACAAACAAAACTGAAGCCCGTGAAATTTTTGATGATGCGGCGTATATGCATCAAGTTGTGTTCTTAAATGAACAAAACCTAATACCAAAGATATACGAGACCGAGCGGGTCGAAGTTTATGTATGGTATTTGGATAATGGGGCAAGTAATCATATGACGGGAAACGGTCGTATTTTTTAGAGTTAAACGAGAACATAACCGGGAGGGTTAAGTTCGGAGATGGGTCATTTGTTCAAATCAAGGGAAAATGCTCAATTCTTTTCCAAGGAAAATCGGGTGACCAAGACTTGCTAACCGAGATTTATTATATTCCGGAATTAAAAAATAATATAATAAGTCTCGGTCAAACAACGGAGTCCGGATGTGACATTCGGATGAAACACGCTCTTCTGACCATGTACGATGAGTACGGGAGGTTACTCATGAAGGTCAAGAGATCCGAAAACCGACTCTATAAAATACGAATGAAAATTAGAGCTCCCGTGTGTTTGCAATCAAATATTGAAGATGATGCATGGCGTTGGCACACAAGACTTGGGCACATCAATTTCGAGTTAATGAAATCGATGGCTAAGAAGGATCTTGTACGAGGTTTACCACATGTTGAACACGAAAATCAGTTGTGTAAATCGTGCTTGGTGGGTAAACAAATGAGGCGTTCGTTTCCGGCTACATCCTCGTTTAGAGCATCCTAACCTTTGGAGTTAGTTCATGGTGACTTGTGCGGTCCAATAACCCCATCCACTATCTCGGGTAATAGGTATGTCTTTGTTATTATAGACGATTACTCACGATACATGTGGACGTTTTTATTGAAAGAAAAAGGGTGAAGCGTTTGAAAGTTTTAAGAGGTTTAAAGCCCTGATCGAGACGGAGGCGGGTTTACCAATGAAAACTCTTCGAACCGATAGGGGAGGAGAATTCACTTCACGTGATTTCAATCAGTTCTGCGATGAAAGTGGAATTATTCGGCATTTCGCCTTTCTACCACGCCTAGAGACAGAGGCGGGTTTACCAATGAAAACTCTTCGAACCGATAGGGGAGGAGAATTCACTTCACGTGATTCAATCGGTTTTGCGATGAAAGTGGAATTATTCGGCATTTAACCGCCCCGTACACGCCGCAACAAAATGGCGTGGTAGAAAGGCGAAACAGAACTTTAATGGGGATGGTGCGGAGTATTTTAAAGGCAATACAAGTACCAAATTATATGTGAGGAGAAGTGGTCCGACATTCAACTTTTTTAATCAATCGGGTCCCAACCCGGGCCTTGGTTGATCAAACTCCATATGAACGGTTCAAGAAAAGAAACCGATTATTGAACACGTTCGAGTATTTGGGTGCATGGCGTATGCTAAAGTTGATAGTGTGCATCTAAAGAAACTTGATGATAGGTCAAGACAGCTCGTTTATCTCGGGTCGGAGACGGGTTCAAAAGCATACCGTCTCTTCGATCCGAACACCCGGAAAATTGTTGTTAGTCGGGACGTTGTGTTTGACGAAAACAAAGGGTGGAATTGGGTAAAGAAAGTCGAGAAGAATGACTACGAGCCGGGTATGTTTTCTATTGTTTGGGGGGGATGCGGTTGACAATGGAACTGGTCAAATCGAACCCACCATTGAAGAAACGTCTGGAAGCAACCCGGGTAGCCCAAGCTCTGAACCTGCATCATCAGTTCAACCTGAGTCCAACGACTCAACCGAACCAAGTCATATAGGGCCTAATTCCTCAACCCGCTCTCAAGTTCAGTCGACGAGTAATGGGTCACAGGTCCATTCGGGTGAAAATGAGGCCCAAACGGGTCTAAGACGTTCAACCCGAGTCTCGGTTTTACCAAGAAGATTACAAGAAGATTATGTGTTACATATTGACTCTGACTATGAACAATTGTTTCTCACAGCAAGTGGTGAACCGAGTAGCTATTTTGAGGCTAAGTCGAACCAAGAATGGGTTCGTACTATGAATACCGAGATCGATTCGATAAACAAGAATGAAACATGGAAGTTAGTCGAACTTCCAAAGGGTGCAAAATGTATCGGGTTGAAGTAGGTGTTCAAAATCAAACGAAATGCGGATGAAACGATAAACAAGTATAAAGCTCGGTTGGTTGCAAAGGGTTACGTGCAACAACCCGGGATTGACTTTGATGATGTTTTCGCTCTGGTAGCCCGAATCAAGACCGTTCGGCTACTAATCGCATTGGCCGCATCTAACGGGTGGGAAATCCACCATCTTGATGTGAAGACGGCATTTCTACATGGTGAATTGAAAGAAGTTGTGTTCGTTTCTCAACCCGAAGGATACGAGAAAAAAGGCGAGGAGGCAAAAGTTTACAAGTTGTCAAAGGCCTTGTACGGGTTAAGGCAAGCTCCCTGAGTTTGGAACACAAAGTTCGATAACATCCTACGAGACATGAAGTTTCAAAAATATTCCAAGGAACAATCGGTTTACCGAAAGACGGATGAGAAACATTTTTTGATCGTAGCCGTGTATGTGGATAATATATTTGTGACAGGTACAAGCTCGAGTATAATTCCGATATTAAAAAGGGTATGGCGACCAAGTTTGAGATGTCGGATCTCGGGAAGTTGACCTACTGATGTGCTAAAAGTAGTCTAATATTTATTAACTAAAAATAAGCTAATCTAGGCACTAATTAATAAATCTAGACTCTTAACTTAACTAAAACTACTAACCGGTCGACTCTTGTACAGCTAAGTAAGTCCGGATATCGAACCCAAGAGACTCTTTAAATTACGTATATTAACTAATTAGACTCGACTTACTGACACGACTATTTAATTATTATCATAAAAGGGAGTTTTGAACTAATTAATAATAAACTATAAAGTAAACACTAACTAATTAAATAATAATAAACTATAATGATTACTTAAACCTAATTAATTATTATATTGTTAAACTTAACCCTAATTAAATAAAATGTAATAAACTATTAAAATACTTGGATTAATTCAGATGATGAAAGCAACTACTTAGGCTAGAATCCCCAAAGTTACAGTTATCAATTATTAGGAAAATGCTTGTTATGGAACCGGGATCGTAAAAATAGACCATTGACAGAAAACCCGAACAGGACCCTTGAACTTCAAGAAGACGTCTATGGATTTCTAACAAGTTTTAAGACTCACCGGTTTTATGAATTAAACTTCCTTACGGTTATTTAATAATTTATGTTTAAGTATCTTTATAACGAAATCCTACCTTACAGCGCGGAAATCAATGATAGCAAAGCAGACTCAATTGACTTAATAGACTAAGTTGACAATCAAACATAGACGGACTCCTTACGAAAAACTAAATCTATCAATTTTGACCAACAAAAATCTATCAATAACCTATCACCTTACAGCTTTTTAGGCTAGCAGCTCACTTTTATTTATTTAATTGATTTTATTGTTTCTATGATTTTAATCGATATCAATCATAAACTAGTCAAGAACACACAGTAAATGGCCTAACAAGACCCTATCCTATGAAACAATCACCAAGGGCAATGTGAAACAATAAGTCCAAGTAAATAAAACCATGCAATCATACGCATCAATTAACTCAAACTCAACAGTTTACTTAAAACATAAAATCCATAACGAAACAAGTCCCAATTAAAATCAAACCAAACAAAGGTTCATCACAAGCCTAGGCAGTCTAATAAGTATAGCCTAAGATCTTAAAATCAAAGAAACTAAAATAATTAAGTTCAACAACCAAGCTCATAATTTAAAATAATAAATTCAAACCAAACTATGATGATGCTTGGTTGAGTAGGTGTTAAACCCAAACGATCTCTGCTTGAACCAAAGAGTTTCTCTCTTATTAATATTCTTCTTTCTTGTCTCTTTTGTTTCCGTCCGTAGGGTTCTTTTCAGCTGAGATTTTCCCACACTCGGGTTCCCCAAACAAAAGCTAAAATATAAAAATAGTTATTGGGGTCGCCGACATATGTGTACATGGCCAATATCTATGTTGTGGGCTTATAGATGTATTTTATTTGTTTATTCCTCTAAGCCCACGATCCATTAAATTTTGTGGCCATATTATTTCAATCGAATCACACAACGGACACATGGGTCTTTCTTCAATTTATTCTAGCTCACAACTTCTTTCAATCAATTAAACTTGTGCCTTTTCTTATAACATGATGTCCTGTATTAATAACAATTCAAATTATTAGTAACACCATAATCATAATAAAATAGAATTAACTAATCATTGAGAACCCATTTACTACAACTATAATGTTTTTTTTCTTTTCTACTTGAACTCTACGACAGTTAAAAACATGGAGTTTTATCACGTTAATGATCATTAAGATTAGTTTACATATGAGTACTTCATTAAATTAAAATTGTAAATTCTCTTTTTCTTTCTCTTTCTTTGTAACTTGATTAAAACGTTTTAGATTATTTTCTCTTTCTTTGTAACTTGATTAAAACGTTTTAGATTATTTTCTCTTTGACATTTGAAAACTTTAGTATGAATCAAGAATGAATAATATTTAATAAAAACCAACTCAAAAGTACTTAAAAGTGTATGAAATATTTATATAATAATAAGTATATTTTAGACCACATCACCTACTATCTCGGAATCGAAGTAGTCCAACAAGAGGATGAGATAGTAATTACACAAGAAGGATATGCCAAAAGGATTCTAAAGGAGACCGGTATGAAAAACTGTAATCCGTCTCAAGTCCCGATGGATCACGGTGTGAAATACTCAAAAGCCGAGAATGAAGTCGAACTCGATGCAACCGAGTATCGAAAGGTAGTGGGTTGCTTACGGTATTTATTACACACTCGTCCGGATATGGCATACTCTGTGGGTATTGTTAGTCGATATATGCAAAGCCCACGAGAATCTCATGGTATGGCAATACGACACCTATTGAGATATTTGAAGAAAACGATGAATTACGGGATCAAGTACGGGAAGAACGGGTCTAAACGACTTGTAGGTTATAGTGATAATAGTCACAATATAGATGAGGATGATGGTAGAAGTACCACGGGCCACGTGTTTTATTACGAGCAATCTCCAATTACATGGTGCTCACAAAAGCAAGCGACAATTGCACTCTCATCTTGTGAAGCCGAGTACATGGCGGCTTCAGCAGCCGCATGTCAAGCTGTATGGCTTCGAGAGTTGTTGAGTGAGTTGACTGGAGAAGCATTGCAGAAAGTTATGTTGAAAGTTGATAACACGTCCGCAATAGCCCTTGTGAAAAATCCGGTTTTTCACAACCGAACAAAGCATATAAAGTCTCGCTTTCATTTTATCCGAGATTGCTACAACGACGGCGAGGTCGATGTTGAGCACATTAGCGGGAAAGAGCAACGAGCCGATATCCTCACTAAAGCACTCGCAAGAATCAAGTTCACGGAGATGCGCGAGTTACTTGGAGTTGAAGACCTTACTAATCCGAATCAGAAATTAAGGGGGTGAATGTTGGATTAATTTCTATTCCGGGTCACAAGTCGGTGAACCGGGCCTAAGAGGTTTTAACAAGTCGGTTAAAGTCTAAGGGGTATTATGAAACATTCCATATGCTTGGTGGCCAAGTTCACCTTGTTGGCCAAGTTGACCTTGTTGCCCAAGTTCACCTTGGTGGCCAAGTTGAGTGGTGACCACATATTATGCTTGGTGACCAAGTTGGGTTACTAGTATAAATAGATGTACAAAGTTAGTGTTAGATACAACACAACAACAACAACAACAAACACAACAATCACCACCATCACTACCAAAGTTATTGTAATCAGTTTTTTGAGTTATATTTTCTGGTTATAATATAAGTCGGTTATTTATAAGTTGTGCGTTAATTATCATTTATCATTCTTGAATTCTATTATACATATATTATTTTCGTTCATATTTACGCATCAAACAGGGATGCATATGTGTTAGCCCCCTGACCGACAAATTTAATGATTTTAATTCAAGATTAGAGTTTGCCCACCGGCTTGCACTTATATCAGATGACATATATGAGGTAACACACGATACTTTAAACAAGTCATGGCATCATTTCTTCACAACTCGCCTTCTTGATTTGTGATATATTTCAGGGTGCAAAAGAAACTTGTAATGGTAACTACATAAATATTGATCCGAAGAATGCAATATGTTCAAATAATCTTCGACGGTTAGATGAGGTAAACAAGGATCACTCTTTAAAGTTTAAACTAAATAAATTCTTTTTTTTCTCACAAATTACCCTAATCCTATTTCCAATTCTAGTGCACAAGTGGACTTAACATAGGCATTTGAAGATACGTTCTTGTTTAAACCACCCTTTTGGACTTTTAGTTATGAAAATTGAGAAAATGAGTTCACGAGTTATTTTACTGTTTTCAGGAAGCTGCTACGTTATACTTAGAGAATTGGGCAAATGATAAATTTGTTCAAAAGGCCCTCCATATTCGTGAGGTATGCTGTTCACGGTAACTTAACTAATGACATTACTCAATTATGATGGATGTGTCATGTGTGCATTAGATAAAAGATAAAAGGTAGTAGTATTAGTTTCACAATAATATATGAAAACTTCACAAATATATATATGAAGTATTAACAAGCACACACGTTCAAATCATTCAAATTTATCTAGTATAATCGTAAAATATTAAGGTGAAATTTTATACGAAGTTTTAGCATTAATGTCTCGGTCAAGCAATCCCAATGTAGTTGTTAAACATCTTCACTTAATCGTTTATGTAAAATAAATTCCATTTTCTTTTATTATACACGGTTTATGCTACTTCAGAACTTGTTATAATGTAATTTTCAGGGAACGATTGAGACTTGGCACAAAACCAGTTACTCTCTCATGTATGACATCAACAAAGCGGACACTGTATATTACTCATACGACATCTTTAGCAGCGTTGAGTACCATAGAAAACTCATTGCAAGGAACTCTCAAGTTTTGATTCTTAAGTATTACAAATGCCCTTAAATATTAGATTTAAACTTTTGTCAGTACATGATAATTGCTTCTATGTTTGTAATCTCTATAAAATAATTCAACTTGTAGCGGCGATCATGATATGAATTTCCCATACGTCGGAGTTGAGAAATGGATTGAGTCTCTCAAACTTCCATATGAAAGCCGATGGAACCCATGGTTGTTAATAACCAAGATGCTGGGTAAGCTCACTTATTCAAAGATGCATTTCTGTTAATATTTCAACATGCAAAGTGATCGTTTTTTGCTTTTGTAGATACCGAACAACATATGCAAAGAACGGATACTCGTTAACGTATGCAACTATTAAGGTAAGAAACATTCTATTTAAGTCACATATATATATGCTCAAAAAAATCTATAATGGACTACAACTATTGGACAAGTTATAACTAAAACAAATAGAATGCTGGAGTAGTATCTGATTTATTTGTATTATTATGTAGGGTTCTGGTCATGTAGTTGCAATATACAAGCCTGAAGAAGCCTTTGCTATTGTGGATGAATGGCTTTCTTCTGGTAGCTATTTAAGTGATGCATAAAATTACAAAACTATTGCAATAATATACTTGTTTTTTTTCTTGTTTTTTGTTTTTTTTTTAATATGAGTTATTGTCTTAAGAATATCACATCTTTTTGTATTAAAGTGAAAACAGAAATAATATATTTAGACTGATCGAATTTAAATTTAGGATTTTTTTTTTACTTTTTTAGAACACAATAAAGATGAAAGAATTAGTGTTTACTATTATATGTGTTATCAATCGGTTATGTTGCTTATTGTTATTTAATTAAGTTGTAATTAAAAATTTATATGCATTTCACTTTATTAAATCTATCTAAACACATATATATCACAAGCACACATTTCGATTTACAACAACAATGCGTACATATGGTTTAAGCTAAATAATATCCGGTAATCTCAAAGTGATTTACAAATATATTTGCAAATAAGAGCAAGATTAAAAAAAATGAGAAATTAAAAAATAAAGATAATCTTCATCAAAACTGTATTTTGATCTTCATTTAGCTTCAACGATAACTCTTCTCTTTTTGAACTAAACCGCGAGTAGCAACTGACCGTAACTGGTTCTCGATAGGAACTTTTCATTGTTAGGTACATCCATAAAAATGATATCCAGTTGTGCAGTTTTCTAAAGTCAGTTTTAAGATCAACTTCCCAACAATCTCCCCAAATTGATGATACCAAAACCTATAGCCTACACTTTTTCAGGCTTCGAATAACATTAGCACAAGCCTTCAATTTCGACTTCGGAAAATGTGAATGCATGCATTTCCTACAACTGCTATGATGATGAAAGCTCTTAGACTTGCAACATAAAGCCAACCCATTACATGTCATTTGATAGCTAAGGGAGCAAGGTCACTTGAAGCTCCATGTACGTTCATGTGTTCATTGGTCTGAGATTAAAGAAAATATTTAATGAGCTCTTCTAGTTAGCCTTTGATTATTCTGTTGGGTCTCTTCCTAGGCATAGTCTTTTAGTCTATTGGAGAAATAAGGTGTTAATCTATGTTCAAATTTGGCTTAAATCCATAGTATCATATTGCTTCTGTCTTTATTCGAGTTGAAGAACACTAATATTTGACCCTAAGTAGTTAAGAGTTTAACCTTGACAACTTGAGCCTTGATCAGCTTGAGAACAGGATCCTTGTGAATCACCATGCTCTTGTTTAACAACCCATATAACATCTTTCTTTTTTCTGTTAACCTCATCGTGTTCTAAAGCCCATAAGCATTAATTTCATTCTCTGTTATACCTCACCTTGTAGTATCCCGGATCTTTTGTTACCCACATTATTAACATAATTCTTACTCGTCTTAATCTCTATAAAAGAAACCCACATTGCTTGAAGTAGTCTTATTTATATTAATTACTTCGGCTTGACATCTTCAAATTCTTTCATTCTCTTTTCTCTTTCTCACGCATCAAAATATTTTGGTTGGTTCTTTGAAGGGTATCTTATTTACCCATATATTTTTCGTATATATTTTAGTATGAAGTTGAGTTTCTTAGATGCTTGGTTTTGATTGCGAAATCATCAGCATTTAGGTTCGTACCAACATGTAAGAACTATTTTGGAACTTGATTCGTAGCACCATCAGTTGTAACTCTTATTATCGATGCTTCTTCTTAGCATCCTTTGACTTCATATTAGCTTCTTCACATTCTTTTTTTAGAACCATCTACTATTCTGACATCCTTTTTGGTATTATCACTATAGTTGTAGATGGGTGGTGGAGACAATTTTGCTAATCATGGAACCAAGATGGTGTCTTATTTATATTTGTTCTCTTCTAAGTTATGCCTAAAGTGTAACATCCTAATTTCGTTTATATAAATAAATTAGAAGGATGTTTAAGTTTAGATATTTTGAAAATTGTTTTTGGGGTGGCGGTAGGCAAAAGTGCAAAACAATAAAGTAGTAAGTTGAGATAAAGTAGGGTAGTTTGGCCACAAATAGATTGATACGGTTTGTATGGCTAAGTCGGTCACCAATACGACATGTGTAGGATTTATACGACATATATGTCTAAAGGGTTGGACCAATACGACTCGTATAGATGGTTCGAACCACGTATATAAATAGATGGTTCTTTATACTCACAAAACCAATTTCAAAGGGAATTGAGGGGGGTTTTCGATCAACAAGGAGACAAGTTTAGTACATATGTTAAATCACTAGGGAGTAAGCATCATGGTGAGATGTGGGAAGAGTGCATTAAAAAAATAGTCACAATCTAGGTGATTTTAGCCAAAAACAAGATAAAAAGATCCATGTGTTGTGTAAGTATTGTGTAAGAAGTACCAAAAACTATTTACATGTAAAATATGTAAATCATTCTCTCTCTAGGACCTGGATTATTATTAATTAATCCTTAACAACCAAAACTCTTGGCTTGTTGTGGGGATGTGGACAAAGCCAAGATAGATAGTGTAAGGTTGTGTAAGAGTCTCACCGGGATGTGATAATCCTTGGAATCTTTGACCATTTAAAATTTTTGTTTGGAAGATTGTGCTTAATCTTATAGAAACCGATTATGTCATTGTGTGTGTTAAGATGAGTAACCCTAAATCAGGAGCCAAATTCTATATGGCTTAATTAAAGGAGCCAAGTTCGATTAAGCTAGGCTAATTTGGGGTCAACTGAAGAAAGCAAGACAAAGAAAAACAATTTTAATTTCATTTAATTAGAAATACTTGTGTACAACAAATTTATGATTGCTAAGGAGGTAATTGGTTAAGGAGGAGATGAAAATGGGATGAACAAAAACAGCAAACATTAAAGGAGATCGGCTATGGAGAACGTGAAAATGGGACGAACAAAAACAATAAACATTAGGCCATCACGATGTTGATACTTGATTATGTGTACATAATACTATAATAGCTTTCCAACAACTTACAAACCCCACCTACAAGCCCATCCAAACTAGCTACAAGCCTACCACTTATACTTAGTCTTATAAACTCCAGCCTAACTCTAAATCTACCCCATCTCGGTCCAAATCCAAACCGCAACCCAACTCTAATTCTACTATCCTAGAACATTATGTAGGCACAAAGCATTATAACCATGCAAGTATATAAAATCTAATAAATATAACAAATTCTTTACAATAAACTAAATTAAAACCGAAAAAATATATATTCACAAGAATAGAATCAAGAAATATAAAACCCGTGTAATTCTCGAGCTAGTAATATACACACAACTATAAATACAACTATGTTTCTTTCTACATGTTTTATTATTATATAACCAACTTTTGAAGAGATATTGTAAGGCCCCGAACCCGGTAGCCTTACTTTAGCGTCGGATTTACTCATAAACACAGTTCTTACAAATCAGAGTTCATTAAAACTTTCGCGGAATATAAAAACTTTCATGAAACGTTACAGCAATCCAAAACTTGCCTTAATTAAACATTCTTGTCTTTCAAAATAAACGTCAATTACATTAAAACATCTTGAGTCTTCAGATGCCAGTCTCCTATTCGCCCACCATGTGTCCGCTCAAGCTAGCTGTCTCATTCTACTCACCTGCGTGCATACTAAAAGTCAGCTACGCTGAGTGAGTTCTAGTTAATCGGACGCCACACAATACATACACATACATACATATCCGAAGATACATATCCATACTTAACTAGTTACCCTTATGTTCTTCATACATACTTGCTACCATACATACATACATATCTACAATCACTAACCTCAGTCTACCGAGAGTACGTTCATAGTCCGCCGTCTATACCTGTACTCAAGGTCGTGAACACGTAAAAGGTCCGCAGTCCTTACCTATGTTCACCATTTATGGTACGTGCAAGGTCCGCAGTCCTTCCCTATACCATCCTACATCCACAACACGTACGAGGTCCACAGTCCTTCCCTATGTTGCCACCTAATTCATAGCACGTACGAGGTCCGCAGTCCTCCCCTATGCTACCACAACACAAATACATAGCACGTACGAGGTCCGCAGTCCTCCCCTATGCTACCACAATACAAATACTTAGCACGTACGAGGTCCGCAGTCCTCCCCTATGCTACCACAATACCAATACAGCACGTATAAGGTCCACAGTCCTTTCCTATGCTGATGCCTATCTATAATCCGTATAAGGTCCGCAGTCCTTAACTACGCCATCACCAGCCGAGTCTATGTCCGATAGAAGCTAGAGGGATTTGCCATCCTAACTTACTATGTCGAACGTAGAACTCACATACCATTCGTGTACCTGTATACACATACCTCACATATACAATAATTACATTATAGCATAAGAACACTCTAGGCGTTCTTTACATCCTTCATTTAACAACCATACCCCTTGTCGATACGTGCAATATCCGAAGATCGTTCACGCCCCGACAAGTATTCATTTGTAATATTCATACATCTTCGATATATAATATTCGTACCTTTATTTTTAACCTGACAGTACGCGCAATATCCGAAGATCGTTCGCGTACCGACAAGCAATCATTCATATCCATCACATATATCACATATGGCATACACTTATCACTTAGGATAAATGTATTAACAAACACATCGAGTATGCACACAGCCCCGAAAACATAACAAGGAATGGGGCTAGAAACTCACCTGAACTCTGCTTCTTCCTCCGATAGTTGTAAATCCCTTCTTTAACTGAGCTCGGCTGACTGTATAAGTTACACGTATCAATACTCGCCTGATCTAATCTGGTGGCCTAGTATTAGCTTACTTTTACTTATCGTTTTTAATCTATTTTCTAATCGAACTTAACTTTAGGCGAAGTTAAACCTTAGGCGAACTTAGCTTTAAGCGACGTTAAACCTTAGGCGAACTTAGCTTTAGGCGAAGTTGTCATCAGGCGAACTTAGCTTTAGACGAAGTTGTCATCAGACGAACTTAGCTTTAGGCGAAGTTGTCATCAGGCGAACTTAGCTTTAGGCGAAGTTGTCATCAGGCGAACTTAGCTTTGCAGGCGAAGTTCATCAGACGAACTTAGCTTGCAGGCGAAGTTGTCGGCTGCAGCTACTGTTCGTGCTTAAATCCCTTAATCATCTTCGTTTCTTAACCAAATAACTCGATTTAGGTATCCACGAAATCGTCTGACCAGCGCCTACAAACCCCAACCATCAAATCGACCTAACATCGATGTTTAAAGGGTGCGATTTAGGCATATAGGTTACGGGTTCTTTTATCAATCGATTAACCCATCAAATCATAACCATTTTCAGTAAGTTTAGCTTTGTTGGATTCGTTTTTACCATACAAACACAGATCTATCATTTCTATACTAATCCAAACCTAAACGAACAAGTTCTCGATATAAACGTACCGTAAATGAGTCGAACTACGAACACGAGCTGGTCTTGTTGCTTTGGTTTGTCACGACGATCTAGCACCAACGAGCTCGGGTCCTCACCTTTGGATCTTGGTTCGGGTCGTATGTGTTTTGGGTGTGTAGAGATTAGGATGGATAAATGGATGGAATTGAAAGGATTGGGGTTTAAGGGGGTATTTATACTCCCTCAAGCCCATGGACCGAAGGCCCATATTTCCTTTTGGTCCATATCCAATCCCATCTAATTATCCTACTAAGTCTTCATATTATGTTGTTCCACTAACTCGTTTATTTCACCCGACAAAATAATATATTAAATATTACTTTAGAAATTTCGGGATGTTACAGATATAGGTTTTAATGCCGTATTGACATTTGTGAAGAGTCATCTATTCAAATTTGACACTTCAATGGGCCAAACGTCGATCCAAATAAATGAACATGCATTCTAATTTTCTTTCATGTTATTTTTTATTATATTTTGAAGGTATATTTTTAGAACAATAGATAATAGATAGAAAGTTAATACATGCTTTTATTTATTTTTAACTAGATTAAAATCTATGTATTACAAGGATTGAATAAAAAAAGCTTGTGTTTCAAATTGAAATAACTTTTCCTCAATTTTGTAACTTGTAGATTTATATATTACAGAGTGATTAAATATGAAATAATAGAAGCGTGAAAAAATAGGTTAAACTCAATAGGTTAAACTCAAAGACAACTGTAATGCGTGGCATTTGATATCTCCCACAACCATTGTTTGGTATCACCACTTACTCGATGTCCTCACCACCACCACTTTTGCCGCCACCACCACCACATATTCCGCAATTGGATCTGCCATGTTAGGCACCTCATACACCACTTGTTGTCGACTGCCGACATCGCCACCATCTACACCACCATCAGGGTCGGCTTCGAGAACGCGAAAAATATTTTGAGCCTCAGGTAAAATTAGTATTTTGTTGGGTTTAAACAATTAAATTTTTAAATGGTCATACTTAATTATGGTTTGAGTTTTGTAAAAACTTTTGTATAAAATAGGCTTAAACATGTCTTAAATGAGACTAGAACCCACAAACTTTTGATTGAAAATCACACACTTTGTCACTAAACCAAACTAGTTGTGTAATTAAGTTTTAACATTAAATATACATATTGTTTTTCATAAAAATACATATAACTTTTTTTAATATTTCATAGCCACATAGAACATTTTATTTTAACTTTTTTCTTTGTTTAATTTGCAAGTGAAGGCATCACACATTTGTGTCTCCAAATTTCACTTTTTAAGCAGCCGTCATCTCATTTTTACGCCTTGTTCTTGAGTTTTTTTAACCAAGGAAAGAAAATGAAAGGAGAGAGAAGGATAAGAAAAGGAAGGGAATGAAATTTTTTTTAATTAGGTGTGTTCTTGAGTTGGAAGGAAATTAGAGGAAAGAAAATGATAACTATGTTAAAAAATAGTTGTTCTTAGTAATCATCCCATTTTTGGGAGGATAACTTATTGGAAAAATACATTAATTTAATCCTTCCTAACTCCTCCTACTCCTTTCTTTTCTATCCTAAAAAGAAACTCAAGAACACTCATTTTTTAACTATCATTAGTTTTCCTTTCATTTCCCTCCTTTAAAAAAACTCAAGAACAGAGCGTTATTGAACCCCATGTTGATATGCATGCATGTCGAGTATATTACCTAGACTCCTTACTATCACTTAAGACTCTTCACTGTGGACAGTGGCGGAGCCACACTCACACCACCGGGTTCGGCCGAACCCGGTATTTTTTCGGTTTTATATATACCCTATAGTGTTGAATTAACGAGCGAACACATTCTTTTCAGCGAGCGAACCCATTATCGTTTTAAAAAAGTATATCCAAACCCATTGATTATAAAAAGTTTAGTTAATAAACAAATAAAAACATTGACCATCGACTCAGCAACCGATCAACTTTTTTCGCCGTTCGCCTCAAGGTTTCAGCCATCGCCAACTACCGATAACTGTTGGTCTATCGTTTGAGAAGTGGTTTTCTTCAATAAAGCATGTGAAGTCGGATTTGCATAATCATTTGGGTGACAGTTATATAAATGATGGTTGTGTTTGTTGTATTGAGAATGAGTTGTTTTTCAAAGTCGCGAGTGAATATATTTTTCAAAACATAAAAACACGTAAGGAAATACTATAATATGCAATGTCTTTATATTTAATGACTTTGTATTTTATTGAATGTTAACAATATATTTTTGTTATGATAATGATATTGCATTTTATTTAGCTAACCGAATGATCAACCCAACCCGACCCAACCATTCGGGTGCGAAAACTTTGTCACCGGAAAAAAAATTCAAGCATAGAAAATTCCGAACCCATAGAAAAATGTTTCTGGCTCCGCCACTGAATGTGGATGAGGCTTTACACCATCACAAATCCTGCTGCCAATTGTCAAATGCTATTTGCAAAACTACAAACATAAAACAACTAAAAAGTGGTCCAAAGAATCCACTGCATCATGTTAGTTTTTAAATTTTGTAATACCTTCTTTAGTAACATGATCTTTATATGTTTGCAAAAATTTAAACCTCTATGGAAACTTTTATTTTAAATAGCGTTTGGATCCACCGTCAATACCTAAGTGAATTTTTCTGAGACAAGATGTCAACCGTCCATACTAATTTTGGTGCTTCAGACTTGACTCATCCAAGAACACCATCAAGGAGGAAACTCACCACCGTAGGAAAATCCCATTGAGTCAGGTTTCTAACCTAAGACCTCAAGAATCTCAAGCCTTAATCATCACCGTCATGCCTCGGTGGAAACTAAAAAAGAAAAATACTTGGGTCATTGATATATAGCCTAAGCGCAAGAGGTGAAACAACCAGAGAATTCATTTAAAAAGGGTATGAGTTTCAAATTGAGCCAACATGTTTTCTCATAAGATGAAATGATAATGATCAGAAGAGTTTCCATTGATCAAAATAGTTGTTAATAACCCCACCCTCACACCCCCCCCCCCCCCCCCCCCCCAAAAAAAAAAAAAGGTCATGATTAATATTGTATTGAAGGGTGGGTGGAGCTTTCACCTTGCCTGGTAACTTCCATGTAGAATTTGACAATCTGGAGTACCATCACGCGTCATATCGCCGCGTTTTGCACCGGGTGTTGCGGCCCCCCTTTTGACATTTTTATTTTATTTAATTAAATGTTAACCGTATGATTGAAAAAATTAAATGCGGTTCAAAATGTTAATTACATGCTGTTAGAAAATTAAATGATTGAAACTATATATTCTACTAGTTATATATATTCTTTTTTTTAAGCCAACGAATGGTCTACTGGTTAAATTTATCATATCGAGATACATTCGCCTCGCCTTTCGATACCCAAAAACCTTTACATAAGGCTAACACACGTCAAAGGCACCACAGTCCGCTGAAGTAAAACTCGTTCAATTAAAGGATTCAACTAGTGAACGTCACATACTTTGCTACTTGCTTAGTCTTCTATTATCATCCGATGTCACATAAACTAAATGATAGAGAAAAATCATATAAAACATCAAATGTATCCCATACCACTCTAATGACTGTTCAAAAAAATATATATTACCAATGTGGGTCTGCCCTGTTAATTAATTAATTAACTTTTCATTATGTAAAACTCCATGTACTGTACAGCAATTAATTTACAAAACAAAATTTATTCATTGTTTAATTAATTCACAGGTTTATCTATCCAGTTAACCAAACAAGGTATATTTTTTGGGTTCGTTTTTTCATTTGGTAACCAACGCAGCACACGAGTTTGATGGTGCGATTTTAAAAGTTACTAAAAAAACAACAAAGCAAACCATTTCAATACCCTTTTATTTATATTACGATTATATTTTTCGGTTTTTTCTCTGTTTTCTATAATGAGTACATTTAAAACCAAAAACTTTAAATGATTTACACGTGGGATTATGGGTAAACCTAGAGTACAAGTTAGGTAACCTTTTTTTCTTGTCTTTTTTTTTGCAGTATTTATTTACTTTATTTTATTTTGATTAACACTTTTGTTTAGAGTACAAGAAATCTTTTTTTTTTCTGATACATTTTAGTGTTCATTTATTAATTATATTTTATTTAACTTTCACCTTTTTCCTTTTGTTATTTATTTTAGTGACGTGAAAGTTTGTAAATGAAAGGTATACTAGTTTATATTATAGAGAAAGCAACGTAAAGTTACAAATGCATCCACACATTAAGTGATTTTTCCATAGATAGTCCCCATTGTTTTCAAATTACACAACTACATAAAATTGCATTATTAGCATATTCTGTAAATCAGCCAACAACACAATTGTAGTTCTACATGAAGGTTCGATGATTTTTCTTGCACTTGAGAAAATGGAATATCAGAATATGTTCACCTCTTATTCTATATCGACTAAATAAACAATATGACTACTTTATCGTGCTTATAAAATCTTTAAAAACAAATTCTGGTCTATATGTTATAGACTTTTAGCTAGGCCTTGTATTTTCGTTGATTACTCTAGTTTCTTCTTTTACAGAATTACAGCTGCAAAACTTCTCAAATCGTGTTCATGCTATGTGCTCGAGAATATTGCTATGCGCAACATGAATTCTACATGCATACTAGTATATATTTGACGTAGTTTAATTCCTTTTCATTCCCATAACATTCGTTGTATGGAGTTTTAATGATTCACATGTCCTTCAATTTCACTCAAATTGGTATTCATAAAAAAACTAAAGAAAAGCACCGTCACTTGAATAGGACAACACAAATAATACACACATATATTTTCATTTAAAATAGACTTCAAGCGCCCTACGGACATTATTGTAAAATCATAGAGTCAAAATAAATTTATCATGTCTTAAAATATATATGTGAAATATACATTTAAACAACCCCTAGGATAAAACCAATTCTTACAAGTATTACTACATGGGGTATACATGCCATATTGTCATATTACATGACTATCATATAGTTCATGCTCGAAGGTCACTAAACAAAAGCTAGAAAATAGCTTGCTCAAAAATAGTTCACTCAAAACTAGCTCGGTTTGTAAATGACCCGAGCAAATTAAATTGAATCAATGTGTAAACAAGCCAATGTCAGCTAACTCAATCGGCTCACTCATTGACTCGCCCTATAGTTTCGTTTAAACTAACCCCAACTCTTAATATTGTATGACCCATTTACAAAACATTTAACCATTTTGATTCTTCACATCATAACACTTTCTTTCGTCTAAACTTTAATGACCAAACAAGCCAAACTAAGTCAAAACCAAGCTAAGCTATATTTGAACTAAGCTTTAAACTAAGCCAGCGCAACTGGTTCAGTTAAAACTAAACCAAGCTCGAGCTTAAATTTTCATCTCACTTACTATATATGGTAAATATTTTCAAACAACCTACTCTAATTAGTAATTAGGTGTAGGAAAAAGTCAAAACAAATAAAATGTAACTCAACCAATAGTTAAAGTACTAAAACTCAAAACCTCCATAAAATTAGAAAGTGTGTGGAATGTGCTCCCCTAAAACATAGGTTCATCTACCTATAAATACACTGACATTTCCCATCCTTAAAACACATTAAACAAAGCCCCCAAAGTACATGGGCTCTTCCAACATTTGGTCAGTCTTCTAGTAACCTTAATTTCCCCATCCAATCTCTATCTCTCTCTCTCTCTCTCTTTGTTCTAGAGCTTTCTCTCTCATCCTGTTCAAAGAAATCTAGAGAGAGAAAGCTCTGTAACCATGGGAAAACACACAGAGATTTTGGATGCATTTAGAATCGTTTGCAGGTTTCATTCGCACTGTCCTCAGACCGCCAGAATGTACTACCACCCACCGGCGGAGAACCACTCGCACGGCGGAGACGACAAGGCTGTTAATGGTGGTGGTTCCGGTGGTCGCGGCGGTGCCGATAGTGCTGAGGAATTGTTCAGTACCTTCGATCTAATATCTGCTTTCTGATTTATATACTAGAAACAAATTGACAAATGTTGTTTGTGATCATTATTATGTATTAAATTCATGAA
This sequence comes from Bidens hawaiensis, assembly GCF_021521415.1. Classification (NCBI taxonomy): domain Eukaryota; kingdom Viridiplantae; phylum Streptophyta; class Magnoliopsida; order Asterales; family Asteraceae; genus Bidens; species Bidens hawaiensis. Next base: position 200,939 of record NW_027505068.1, on the reverse strand, counting down.
AATCCATAAATGATATCTCTTATTATTTATATTGTTTTTCTTCTTTTTTTAATTTTGTTGATTAATTTTTCGTGTGCGTGTGCCAGGCCTTTGGTCTACTGATATCAAAATGTAAGGTAAGACTCGTGTACGGCCGGCCGGCCGGCCCCGATCTCTTAAGGAGATCTTAATTTTTTTTTAAACTGTATTGTAAAGATATTTGAAAGAAATCAAGAATAATCAACTACCACAGATTCAGAGCGCAAATACACAATCTATATTAAGTCATTTAAATCAAATAGCCTTTTATTAACACGGCTTTTATGGTGAAACTCTAGTCGGAATTCTAAATGATATTTCACTTTTTTATATGTCAATTATCAAGTTCATATTTTACTTAATTGTAAAGAATAATTTTCTTTACTCGTCTCTGGCATAGGAACTCTTAATGATTATTGAACACGTTTCTGATATTTCTGACGAGAATTCAATTCCAATGAGTAACAAAAAAATTGTTTTAAAAAAAATTGTTCATTTGATTTTTGCGAATGAGTTTGGGAAAATTGATTTAATTGAAGAACAATGAATGGTTTAAATGCTTGATCGGAAAGGTACGATGTATCTAGTTGGCGTTTGCTAGGTTAATATTGTTTTGAGATTTGTGTATCGTATTGTACTACTTGTACACCTACCATCTCTGTTGGGGAACAGGACCCACGTGCCACAACCACAAGAAGTGTAGAATAGAAGAAGAATATGATAACAACTAGGTTATTGACCCGTGGACGTCACGGGTGGAAATATAGAAATCGTCTAATAAACATATATAATTTTAATCGATAATATTGTCCGTTCTTGAAAGTAAATTTATTGAACTTGTCTAAATCGAAGGATATTCAAAGTCTATTAAATCATATACTGTATATAATGAATTGTTAATTAAAATATCATCGGAAATTTGTATATTCATTCGTCGTCATTTGGACCCCCCAGCATTCCCTTTACCTATATCCAATAGTTAATTCGCAAATTATTTTATATCTTCAACATGTAAGGATTGACATCCAACTGTGAGCCTCGTGTTTTTTTTTATAGTTTAAGTACGTTTTACAAGATGTATGAATAACTACTTGAGGTGTAATTTAAAATAAACACGAACAAAAGTCTATACAATTTAACTGTTTATTTAACAAAAGTATCATAAATTTAGTATTTACAACTCCCTAAATACTTCCTTGTATATAAGGTTTATACTTTAATTTGTAGTATTTCGGTGTTGTCAAAGATTAATATAAAAAAGAATAAATTGGTTTTTTAATAGCTAATAACTAAACACTTAGAAACATCAATTGGCTTATATGACTTGTTAACGATTCATAAAGTCATAACTCATATACACTCTAATCTTGACTTGAACTTATTATGACTTGAACTCAAGATGCTAATAACCCATATTAGCTCAAACAAATCATGACAAGAACTTGCACAACAATACATTCTGGCATGCCTAACTACATATCCATATGGTTGCTAATAACAGTCCGGATGTGGCAACCATTTGATATAGTGACGCGTTTTATTTTCCATTAGTAAGATACTAATAATGTATTAATCTTTTAATGCGTACAAAAGGTGAACTAAATAATTTTGTAGTGGTTCGTAAATATTTAGTAGTTCTCATTGAGCCCAACAGTATATATAAATCTTAAATTATTGGTTTTAGTTATTGATCTATATTAATAATCTTTATATCCACAAAGACAAGTGTCTCCAACATATGATATACTGATAATACAAAATTAAATTGCACAATGACCTTGGCTAGAGAATAGTTTAATATATTATATAAACATAGCTTTCTTTTTACAGTATTATTTGAAAATGAGTTTAATAGACTTTCCATAAATCTTGTCCATATGCAACTAATATATTTATTTTCCTCCTGCAAAGCATGCACTTGGTCATGAACATCTTCTCCATCTTATTTTTGCTAGAGATTAACCTTGACTTTTGTTAATAGTCATTGCAAAACATACTACAATTGGAAAAAAAACTACATCATCTTCGATTTGAACGAAAGTTTCTTATCTGAATGTGTTAGACCACAACGAATTATATAGTGCGATAACCAGTATTAGTATCTGAAATCACTTTTACTTCAACAAAACGCCTACCCAAATTAATTACTTGTAATCTAGTTCCATTACACAAACCGTTCTTCTGATTCATATTCCTTATTAACATTACTGACACACCGACTTTTAAAACCAATCTATTAGTCAAAATAATTTTGGTCTTTTTGATTTTATTTAGTATAATGTGTTTATGAAAAATTTTAGTTCAAACTAAAATATAAAATAATAACTGGTATGATCTTACTTAACCAAAAAACTGATTTTTATATGGACCACATCTATATTTGTGAATTTTGTTGTTATGTATGGAAACAATATAAATTGAGTAAACCAAATATAAGTAAAAAATAACGGAGAAAAATATTTGCGCCTCTAATTAACATAAATTGATTCGTATACACATATTTTAATTGGTTTTAAGAAATAAAATAGTATTGGATATTGAAAATTATGTTTCATATCATATCTAAAAAAGAAAATAGAAAAAAATGTGTAAACATACATTCAATGTTATTAAAAATTTGTTTATCAAAAAGGTATAATGTAGTTCATAATAGATATATTAAAAATCATATATAATTTTCTGTGACAAGTTCTTAATTTTTAGTTAATAACATATTAATACTTATTTACTATATTTTAGTTAATTAAATTTATATTTTAATACAATATAGTGTATTAACGAGTTTAAAATAAAATGTTACCGTTTAAAATGCTAGTAAGTAGTTCTTTTAGCGTTAAAGATGCACTTTTACAAAAAAAAATGCATTCTTAAAAAACATTTAAAAGGTAACTAAAAAATATTAAAATGACTAACCATTTGAATTACTTCTCTTATTGGAAGACGTTAATTGACTTTAAATTACATTTTATTTAATTTTGAAAACATCTATAATAGAATACAGTATGTTTAGCATATGAAAAAGATAAATAACATAAATATAAAAACAGAATTTTATAGAGCATGGTGTTTCAATTTTGTTGACTTAATGAAGGATTTTAATACACAAATCAAAAAAACTAAAAAACCGGGAAACCAAATACTATTAATTTTAGTGACACTTGTAGGTTATTTATATTTGATGTTCATAAAGATATTAAAGACATGAAAATTAGAAATATTACAAAGGAAACAATAATAACACAACTTACACTACTGGATAGGAAGACATAGATGATCAGAAATTCATTTATGTAAAAGTATTTAACCCATCAAAAATTTCTAAAATAGTGCCGATGTTACACTTGGGTTGAAAACATATAAACAACCATATAAATATAGACAACCAAAAAATTTCATAACTAACATATTAAACCAACACAAATATTTAACATAAGTTTGTAACCAAAATATTAAACATTTAGATTGTGTATATAAAAAGTCAATACTTACAAAAACTTACCATACACCTAAATTAAAAAACCAAACGAAGACATGAACATGTTATAATCATATTAGCCCACCATCAACTTCTTCGACATTTCACAAAAAAAAGTCATTTTGCTTCACAATCTAAAAAAATAACCATAGCAGCCTGGTTAAATATACAACTAAAGTCTTAAGTTATCATGAGTTTCATTTCTACATTAATAAATAAATAAAGATATATTTTATTATAAATTATTTTGTAAATGATCTTTTGTTTTATTTCGATTCAAATACCTTTTAGTTAAATGTATAACGTTAAATCGAAGCAATAAAGTTTAATTCTACTAACTTCACTAATTAAGTATATTGGAAATAATATAGAGATAATTAAAATTAAACCGATTAATTTTAATTTTATTATATAGAATCATTCCCTAATTAAAATTTTATTAAAGTGACTGCAATCTGCAGTAAAGTTTATTTCAAACTCTTTAACATCATTACTTTAATAAAAATCAATTTCATTATATAATTCTATTTTCAATTGTAACATTAATCTTGGAATTTATGCGTAATTAAAAATTGTTCAAATATAAAAGATGGAAACTTTGTTTGAGATTGGAGACTATTAAAAACTACAAAAGAATTGTCAAATTCGATTATTAAAAACATAAATAAATTAATGTATAAATTATTGAAATGTATCATTAAAATTAAAGATGATGGTTATTTTGCATAAATAAGCTATTATAATTAATTTCTAAGATTTTTTAAATATAAAATAAATAAGTAATAAACAACATATTAAATTGGTCAAATAAATTAATGTGTATTTAATACAAAACATATTAACTTTCTAGTAGAATCAAAAGTAATTATTTAAACTTCCAGTATACATTAAATTTGTCATTTATTAAAATTAAAAATTTGTCAAATATAAATGATGGAAAGTTTGATGACATTGAATATTATTAAAAACTATAAAATATTGTTGCAAAAAAGTCAACTTCGGTTTGTAAAAACAGAAATAAATAAATGTAAATATTATTATAAAAGTTTATCCATTTTTCTTGGAAATCCAGTAACTAAACAATATACTAATTAATGTTTTTAATTACCTCGAAATTATTGTTAACACTTTAGCATCATTACCTTATTTAACAATAAATTTCATTAGCTAATTATTTTTTCAATTTTATACATTAATCTTGACATTTATGCATAATTAAAAATTGGCCAACTATAAAATATGGATATTTTTATTATTTATTTAGTTTATTAGTTTATTTTTTTAATTTAGCCGGAATAATTTAGAAAAATCGGAAATTCTTGACATTTATGCCTAATTAAAAATTGTTCAAATATGAAAGATGGAAAATTTATTGAGATTGGAGACTATTAAAAATACAAAAGAGTGGTCAATATTAGGTTCTCAAAAACAGAAATAAATAAATGTATAAATGATTGGAATACATCATTAAAATTAAAGATGATGAATATTTAGCATAAATAAGTAATTATAGTGAATATCTAAGATTTTTTAAATATAAATTTGAAATAAGTAATAAACAACATATTAAATTGTTCAAATAAATTAATGTGTATTTAATACAAAACTTATTAACTTTCGAGTATGATTAAATTATTTAAATTTTCAGTATGCATTAAATTTGTCATTTATGCTAAAAAAAACTGGTTAAATATAAAAGAAGGAAAATATGTTGATATTGAAGACTATTAAAACCTACAAAAGATTGTTATAAGAGTGGTCAATTTCGGTTTTTAAAAACAGAAATAAAAAAATGTAAATATTATCATAAAAAAACTTTCCATTTTTCATAAGTTTACTAAATAACAATATAATATTAATTTTTTTTAATTATCACAAAATTATTGTCAAGACTTTAGCTTCCTTACTTTATTTAACAATAAATTTCATTAGATAATTCTTTGTTTAATTTTATACATTAATCTTAACATTTATGCCTAATTAAAAATTGGTCTAATATAAAAATAAAAACTTCTATTTAGTTTATTAGTTTAGTTTTTAATTTGGCCGGAATAATTTAAACGAATTGGTAATTCATGATTTTTATGCCTAATTAAAAATTTGCCAAATATAAAAGATGTAAAGTTTATTGAGATTGGAGAATATTAAAACTAAAAAAAAGTGGTCAAATTCGGTTATTAAAAACAGAAATAAATTAATGTATAAATAATTGGAATGTATCATTAAAATTAAATATGATAAATATTTTAAAATAAATAGGAAATTATAGTAAATATCTAAGATTTTTTAAATGTAAATTTGAAATACGTAATACACCACATATTAATTTGGTCAAATAATATTGATGTGTTTTTAATACAAAACTTATTAACTTTTGACTATAATCAAAAGTAAATTATTTAAAATTTACAGTATAAATTAAATTTGTCATTTACGCTAATTAAAATCTGTTTAAATATAAAAGATGAAAATTTTGTTTTGATTAAATATTACTAAAAACTAAAAAATTGTTGCAATAGAGGTAAATGTTGAATTTTAAAAACATAAATAAATAATTGTAAATATTATTATAAAAAAAAACGTTCCATTTTTTTGGAAGTTCAATAACTAATTATTAAGACTATCAAGATACGATTCAAAAATTTTAACACGTAAAAAATAAAGATTGTTATTCATATAAAAATGTATTAATTTACATGAATTGTCTAAGCTATATAAAATAAAAAATGATAGAATACTAATAACTTAAATACATTCGTAATGACCAAAACAAACATAATCAACCCACTCTCCATCAAATAATTTTAGATTAACTAAAAAATAGTCAAATATTAAAATTGAAAACGTTAATGATATGAATAGTATCAATACATTAAAATTTCCAAAAACAATAGTGAAAATCTGTTTATAAAATGACTATTAAATAGGTTATCAATATAAATAAAAAATAATTGGTATTAAATAGAAACATAAGCACATAAATGTGTATTATTTTAAAATATAAAGTTCGATAATATTGGAAAGTATAAAAATTTGTTAAATTTCGTTGACATTGGTGATTTAATTGCCTATGATATTAAATTTAAATTAAAAATATGGAAACATATTAAATAGAATTTGACCAATAATGATAACTAGAGAAATATATTAAAACAATTTTGAAAATGATTCAAAATCATGGAAATTTATTAAATAGACTTTGACCAACAACAATATAAGATTAATTATATAAAAATCAATTAAATTACAAAAATTGTGAAAAATACAAAAATACATGAATAATAAAAATATATACATCTAATCTTTTACAAAAAGTAAGACATTTTTACAACAAATACTCCATCTATGACATTAAAATTTATAGTTTGGAGCCATAAGCTGAAATGATAAAACTAAATAAATGTTAGATAATATATTATTCTAACTAAACGAAACTTTGGTTATTAACCGGAATAATCATAATTAAATACAATAACAATTAATGTAAATAATAGTATAAATTAGCAATTATGAAATATTTGACTTATGTGAACAAATGTAAAATTGTTGTTATAATGTATAGCCGGAATAATTACCAATAGCCGGAAAAATTGATATTGCAATGACTATAACCATAATAATTAACAATAACAAAAATAATTTAATTCCAAATGGTTGTAACAGAACTAATAAAAATAATAAAACCAATAATTGAAATGGCAAAGAAATGAATGAACAATGATATAATGAATAATATGAGAATCAGGAATTATAGTATCTTCCATAATACTTTACCGGAAACCCGTAATAGTTCAGCATCTCCATTAATTCTTTGATTTTGATATAGAACCTAAAAAGATTATAAGAAAATTAAATAATAATTAAAATCAATACAAACAAAAAAGGGAAAAGAAAAAGAACTGTTAATGAAATAATGATAAATATGAGAATCGGTCATTAAAGTATCAAATAAAACCTTACCGAAAAATAATTAATCTCCCTTACCGGAATTGGTTCAACATAGTGATGTCTTTTGGCTCCATTTTCCTTGTGGTTAAAAAATAAAAATAAACAAAAAGTTCATTTTTGAACAATAAGAATTTTAAGCCAAAAAATACATCACAAAATGGGAGGATATAAAAACAACAAAAATTAAAAACCTTAAAAAGAAAGATAATCGTTTTTTTTAAAGAAGTTTTGATAGTGTAAGAATGAGTGTATGGATGTTAAGTATTTATACATGAATTTCGTATTGTAATTAGAAATAATAAATTAGGGAAAGTCTGTTAACTTAAAATAAGGACGAAAATTAGGGGATTAGGATTAATGAATTATTAAAATTTGAATGTAATGCTCATAAATTAGGTAATAAGGATGAAAAACCTTAATGTAATGTTCATACAATAAATCTATACTATATTTAAATATAGACTATACTTAAATAGAGAATTAAACTTACTAATGTAGAAATATAAATTAAATTCATGTATTTACAATAAATAAAATTATGTATTTCAATGCTATCAAATATAATGATTCATCAAATATAATAGGTCAACATCGGTATTTATAGTAAACACTTAAAGCACACATTAAGGATGCTTAATCAAATATTCAAATCATTATTCAAATAATATACAACCTTTAATTAAAAAAATACAATTTCTGTAAATAAATAATTCCTTAATCAAAAGGGTGATTAATTCATAATTTACATAAATCGGAATCAACGTAGAATTTATACTCAAATGGGTCAAAATTGTATTTCTCAAATGCTAAATCTATATGAATATATAAAAAACATATATCAATTACATCAATTAAATTTTATAATACATATATCAACAAAATTTAAATTTAAAATCAACCTAATATATTTAAATGATTAACTGCTAAATTTAAAATAAGTAAATGGGTCAAAATTCATATTTATAGTAAGCCTTATGGATGGTTAGTCAAGTACTTAATCACATAATAATTAATAATTAATTAAAATATACAAATTCCATAATTAAAAATGTACTTCTGTTAGGTTGTTAAAAGGTTTTAAATTTTAATTTTCAGAACCGTAAATATGAAGAAATTGAGATTTGTGGATGGTTCTTATTATTTTATTCCTAAAAGATTTACTTAATAGTTATAAGTAAAATGTTATATTTGTGTGACTCAATCGGTCAATCTTGACTCAATCTAATATCAAAACCAATTATTATAAACTTAAATCCGTAATATATGTATATTGAATAATATGGATGAAATATCAAAAAAATATCAAAAGTATCTATTATCTAATATACATTAAAAATTATTTGTTAATGTCACGTTACTGGGTTTTTTTGGGTAATAAACTAATTTCAGAGAGATGTTAAACTAATTTAGTAATGATAATTTTAAATATATAATTAATTGCATAGAAATTCCTATAAATAAATATAATTAGCCGAAGTCAAATTATTAAATTAAATATCAAACAGAATAATTGAAGACATTTATTGTATCTAATTTAATTATATTATTGATTTATTTTATTAAGATGAAAAATTGAGAAGCTATTGATATACATGGAAACTCTAATGAACAACCAAAAGAAAAAGGTGATTTTGACATAAAGCCTATTGCTTTAATGGTATAGTTAGATTTTATAAATTCTTCGTATTTAAAATGAAATTAAAACTGTGAATAAGAAAAATTAAAATTAAATACTCCACCTCTTAATTTAATTTGGACAGTCTTAAATGAGTTGAGTGATCCAGTTAAGTTTCCTGGAGATATTTTGGAACTCGCTTGTGGACACAAAATTCGATTACAAAATTAAATGTGAGAAGGTTAGGCTGAGGGGTGTGGGGCTTCAACGGGGGCGCTAGAGCCCCTCCGCTCGCGCCCCCAGGCGCTAACACCACACCACCGGGGCGCTAACGGGGCGCTAACGCGAAAATCCATGCAGGCGTGAGCCTGTTAGCGGGAGAAGAGAGAGAGGAGCTTGTTGAATTTTCCTATATAATACCTCATTTCACCCATTTTTATACCACAACTTCAAACATTCACCCAAAATCAATTCATCTTCTCAACTTTTTTTTAAAAAAAATGGCTGGAAATTGGTACCCAAACCTTGATTCAGATTATATTGACGACGATTGATGGTCGTCACCGCACCAACCGATGTTTTATTCGAAGCCGCAAGAATCATCCGGCTTTCAACCATCCAACACACAACCGTCTCCTAACTTTGTTGTTCCGGAGACACAAGAATCACACGGTGAAGCTACGGGACCAAAAAGACGCGTCAACCGGAAAAAACAAGTTGCAACGGACGGGTCGGGACCGGCTTCGACTCCGAGGACGAAACGGAAAGCCACTCCGTGGTCATCGGATGAGAAGGAAGCCTTGTGTCGGGCTTGGATAGTCATTTCTGAGGATCGGCGTTTCGGTAATTGTTTTAACGTTTTTAAAAATGATTTTTAATAAAAAGTTAAATAAAAAAAGTTAAATGGAAATCTAATTTATTTATTCATTTTGCAGCTGACTACCAAAAGAGCAAGATTTTTTGGACAAAGGTTAGGGAGACGTTCTACATGCTCGTTGGGAGTACAGAGCGGAACGCCGATATGATTTCGGGTCGGTGGTCCGAAATCAGAAAATTTGTCGGCTTGTTTACTAATCTTTTCAACAGGAACAGCGGTCCTGTTTTTTAATAATTTATGAGTTTTTTTAATAATACGTTGTTTGAATATATTTATAAAAAAATAAAAAAAAAATTCGCTGGAGCCCCTGCTGGAGTCCCTTCACACCAGGGCCAGGGGCTCCAACGGGGGCTCCAACACCCCCCTTATCCAGTTTCTCTCTCTGCCACACGTCATAATATTATTGGTTGGAGCCCCCATTAAAGCCCCCATTAAAGTCCCCCACACCCCTCAGCCTTAATGAGCCTTCATTGGGATGCGTTTGTATAGTAGCCACAAATTTAATTACAAGAATTAAATATATATTTTAATTAATTTAAATTGAAAGTTTGAATAATGATGTTAGTTTCTTAATTACGAGTAATTAAACCATGTCATAAACGCGTATCATTAAATATGACACGTAAGTGTAAGTGTATGTCATGTTTGGTTTACGATTGGCGTTTCAATGACACACATTTGTGTGTCATATGTACCAACGCGTGTCATTAAATGCAATTTTTATTGTAGCGTTTTTATTTGAAAGATATAGAACTTTCTTCGGGTAACAAGATTGACAACCATCAGTAAATTGAAAACTAATAAGAACTTGAAAAATCATGACCAAAACCAATCAGGAAATAAGGTTGACAACCATCGCCGTATACCTTGGCTTTCTAGTTTCATAAAATTAGAACTTTCAGTTCGGTTTTAGCTAACAACGTCACAGAAAAATCGTACCGAACTTAGAGATTTTCAGTTTTTACTTTTTTACTTTTATGTGTTTAATAAGAATTCTATAAATAGTGTAACTAAATTATTTTGAAATGCACTCAATATCGTTTTGTGGGTTTCCTTTGCACTTTCCATTTAATTTCTAGTTTGATAGACAGATGTTGTTTGTAATGATTATGTGTTATTGTGACTTTTTTAATTGATTATTCGTTTGATTCATGTGTTTTTGATGAATGATTGGGGAAAATTGTTTTGATTGAAGAACGTAGAGTGGTTGTTCGAGGGATTTAACCAGAGTTTATGTGGAATTTGCCGGTTGATATTGTTTTGAGATTTGGGTACCGTCAAATACATCTAACCTCTTCATTTGGGAACAAGTCTCACATGCCACAACCACAAGGAGTATAGAATAAGACAATAATAATATAATAACATGTTATAGATTCTTGGCAAACAACTCGATATTAAAAATGAATATAATAAGAAAAACTAAGATTAAATGCGTCTTAATGGAATTTAGGCGTGTCAATGATCATTAGCTTAGTTGGGTTAAGCGTGAGACAAAAAGAATATACCAGAGTTTGAATGACACGTGTGAGAAGAATTTTATAACAACCTCATAGGCGACTTGGTTCAATCTTAATAAGTATTCTAAGATTCGAACTCGGGTAAGGAGGTTGTATGTGAATGGTAAGTCTTTTATAGTCCACGACAACCAGTTGAACTAAGGCCGCCACAAAAAAATTTGAATTTGAACAGCCTTGGACGAGGATTGTCATTCCCGAAGGACGTCCATGTTGAAGAATGAAGAGAGAGGGTCCTTACAAACTAAGAATAAAAGACATGGTCAAAAATCATTTATAATAGACACCTCTTATTTTTGTGAGAAGATGAGTTATGAGGTTATGTTGAAGATGCATTTGTTTAGAGACTTATAATTTAATAATTTAATCAGATGAATTTATAAATATATGAAATTCTTATAAATTAAAAGTACACAAGAGATACTTCCTCACTCAAAAGATAAATAATGGTCTTAAGGCCTCAAGTATTTTGCAAGACAACTATTAAACCTGACTAAAAATAAAGTATGCATAACTCTAATCAACATGTTGTAGAATTGTGTCCCGTCATAATATACTATAACTCTTCAGCGGCACTTGTTGTGGTCAAAGTGGTGCGGATCATGCTGCTGCCTGCTGGTTCCTTAAATACTTTCGATTTGATTTCTGTTTTTTAACCAGTACTAGAATAACGTTTACAAATGTTATTTGTGATGATTATGTATTAGTGTTATGAGATTCTATTATTGTTATCATGTTCTACTTACTTTGTTTGTTTCTTTGTGATTTTTTTCATTAATATTTTGTGTGATTCGTGTGTTTTTGATCGTTTTGATATATTTGGCGGACGTTGTTTGGAATCTGCTGGTTGATATTCTTTGAGATTTGTCATTTGTCAAGTACCTACCCTCTCCTTTGGAGAACAGGACCCACATGCCACAACCACAAGTAGTATTGACTAGGACAAGAGTATGACAACATTTTATAAGGCCTTGAATATTAAATCTAAACTAGGTAACAAAACACGTTACGTTGTGGCGGTCCAGTGACACGAATTCGGTTGGTATAAGTTGGATTATAATGGTAATGACAATAAACTTAAAAAAATAAAGACACTCGTATATCTTATGATAAAAAACATATTTAAAACGCCATGTACTATAGTTGGTTGGTGAAACCTCCTTCGTACCGGAACTAAACCAAAACATGAATTCGTCAATGCCGAAATGCAACTAATTAACATATTTAGGGGGGGGGGACTTGATTTGTAAGATTTCAACTTAATCTTTGATTTAAACTGAAATTGAATTTAGTTGATTTGAAAACAATATTAAAAGGGTGACCACACCTTAATTTCAGGTTTGAAGCAGACCAAATAACCTAGTTAGTTAGCATCTTGAAATCAAGTAGACATGATTTGTTAAATTACTTGTTATTGAAAAACGAATATCAAGGACTAACAAGATGAACGCTGATGTTTATAAAGTAAATAACTGATGAAATCAAATGCACTTAACTAAATCAATACCGTTTAACAAAACAAAGCAAATATAAAGATTCTACTAAGCAAAATGATTAACGCGGAATCCATGCTGAATTCGACTACAATCACAAACCCGATGCCCACTTAAAATAATTGATTAACTAAAGTTCATGAGCAAACGAGCAAACAAACTCTTTCGCGTGAAACCTCTAACTCGGTCCCTCCGCCCCGTTCATATTTGTTGTCTCGTACGTCTACGTCCCGTGAGAACTCCATTTTTAATTCCCAGCCGTTTATTTTTTCTCTGTTGGGCCTAGCCCATAACACTTACCCGATGGACTAGAATATACATTCAGCCCACTTGTCTTTTCTTTCAAGCCCACGTATAGCTAGCCCACATGACAAATAATCATGGAGCTTTTACTTTGATTTGGCTTGAAAATTAATTTTTTTTGTTTAGTTTCCATATCTTCCAAATCTCGAACCTGCATTTAAAATTACATATCCATCTTTAATTAACAAATTCTGATAAGTAAAATTGAAAGTGTACGTTTTATCTCGGTTTCTCTTATATACTATAAATTATAAAATCGACTATGCATTGGGTAACTAGTTAACATAACATGTAAATACTAGTATTTGAAAATAAAATCAATCAAATATCCTCAACTTAATCCTTGTCCGCCCGAAAAATTGCAATAAGATCAAAACTGATATGTTATTCTTAACAGTTAACGCCCTGCATTTCAAATAAGAGAGTACCAGCAGGCTAACCGTGATAACCGATATTTTTATCCACTAAACCTCTGGCCCGTCTAATCCCAACCAAATGTGTTGTGCTTAATAACATAAAAGATTACCACTTAAAGTTTAATCGTCCCTTTGCCTGACACCTATAGTCATTACTTAAACCAATTTAAGATTTATTTAGGCTTCGCATATAGTTATTACTTAATCAATTTAAGATTTATTTAGGCTTCACAATAGCCGAACTTGAGAAACCACGAAACCACTACTATGACACAATAGCATTTAATATCTAGATATTATTTTGGCTTTGAGCCTTTGATTATGAAGATGAGAGACTTTTCTAGCTTTATGATCCTCACAAACATTGCTCATGGCATGTTGTATTATTTTCTTTTGTTCCTTTCGTTGCATTTATTGTTTTTGCAAATTAATAGATATCTAGGAGGTAAATTTTCCACCTCTTTATTATTTTCGGTTAAAGTTGAGGTGTCATAGTAACAAAAACATGATGTGTGATAAAAGAACCATTCACAAGCTCTTTTGTTAAGGTTCGGTTTTTAACCATAAGCATCGAGATGGAAACTAAACATATCTATTTATTAAGTTATTTCACACAATATTGATGTTTTAAGTTTGTGTTGAACCTATCACCGTATCATAAATTATATATGTTTTCCTCCCCTAGAGATCTTAACCATGTATAAACATCAACAACAAATTTCCTATCATCTCTTGTACATGCGAAACTCTTAATCAAAGAACATTAATAACTTTGCACCATAATCATGACTAGTTTATATCAAATAACTAAATGCAAAAATAATATACACATGACCTAAAACTATGTAGAAGCATGCTTCTCACGTTGTGATTAACACATACATTTTTTAAAAAAACTGATTTTTTCGTTAAACTCGTTTTTAAAATTACAATTTGAAACGAATAATACAAACCCCATCCCAAACATATAGCATTGATTGTCCCAATGAAACGTTTATGTTAGAATTTGATTAAAGATGATATATATATTTGAAAAAAAAAACACTTAGAATAATAATAAAAACTAAAATCTAAAACTCAATTTCACAGGAAACACGGTTCCATTTAGCGTATGCAACAAGCTTTTTAAATCCCTAATTCAATAATTTTTCGGTAAGCGTGTCTTCAAGTCATACATCATTCTTCATGTTTTGAAAGATCAATAACATTTTCTTCCACTTCATTGTCATCACCCACAACCCACTATAAAATAATCGGCTCTTCAACAATTGAAGGAGTTGGCGAGGCATTATTCTCCACAACTATGTCTTCAACCTCTTGTTCCGAAACTTTAACCTCCACTTCTATTCTTTTCTCAACCATGGAGGTGTCATAGTAACAAAAACATGACGAGTGCTAACAGAACCATTCTCAACTTCTTTTGTCAATGTTTGATTTTCAACCATAAGCACTGAGATGTGAAACTAAACACATATCCATTTGGAAAGGTTCATGAAAACCAGTCAAAGGCATTTGTGGTTGTGGACTTGTGGGAGTGTTTTCGGTTAGTCACTCAGTCAAAGCTTCAACTAGATTTCAAAGACACTGGGTGAAAAGAACTAGCGTTCCATTTGATAAAGTCTCTCTAGAGGATTGATTACCTACTAAATACGAAGAGTCTTTGTGTAAGCGAGAGCCGATAGAGACAAAGGACGGGCCAGGAAAACAGAGCTATGCCTGACATGTTGGAGCTTAGCGGATCTTCAAGTTAATTGACGAGAAGGCAACTACCGTCGTTGAGAAAGTAATTAATAGTGGTACAAGACTACAAGTTTACAATGGGTGGCGGTCTTAAAAATTTCAAGCCTCCAAGTGGAAGATTATTGGATATTTGGTGGCCTGGGCGTTGGTTTGGGGCCGGTCATTTGCTAAAGATCTTGAAGACATGTTTTTTTTGGGTTTAATGAAGATTGTAGACATTGAAGGTTTTTTGGTACGGCCTTATAAGGTTATGGCCGGTTTATATTTTCTTGTTCAAAAATGGTTATTTCCTAATATGTATCCGTTTATATGTTATCGTCTACTTGTAATTCCTCATCGTAAGTGGTGAGAGCATAAAGCAATAATAAATTCTTGGTTGCAGCTTGTGGATATATGTCAGTTTATACCTAACCATGTAATCCTTGTGTTTTTTTTATCTACAGTTTATTTGGTTGTGTGTTTACAACGCGATCCTTGCGTATACTACATTAAGAGTACATATCCAATGTATGAGCTCTAAAATGTTGAATGAAATCTAAAATCACAAAGAAAAAGTTTATATTTTTCACTTATGATTGATCATGGGGGAAAAGACATTATTAGTATTATAGCTTTGTTACAAATTATTAAAAGAATCATTTCAAACACATAGAAAGCAACTTATCAAACATGCTGGCAGCCCTCAAGTTTCTCATTTCTCCCTTCAAACTTGATGTACTTGTACCAGTTTGCCACTAACAAGTAAACCACAAAATCAGCACTTGTCAAAATGGCTAACAAAAAGTAAAAGTTGTCCAAGTGACCCTTGTTCAGATTTCCAGGAATCCATCCAGGCATTCTATCACTACTAGAAATCTTCATCACAATTGTCACAAGCAGACTGCTCACATAGTTCCCTAGCGAAATCGATGTCATACATAGCGCGCTTCCAAAGCTTTTTAGTCCATCTGGTGCTTGCCCATTAAAGAACTCCAACTGCCCAACATACATGAACACCTCTGAAGCTCCAATAAGTACATATTGTGGGACTTGCCAGAATATGCTTAAAGTACTCGATCCTTCGGTCTCTTTATATTTCAGCCTGAAGTGTTCAACAATGCCGGCTACCACCATTGCTAATATAGCTATCTCAAGGCCGACTCCCATCCTTTGAAGCTCGGTTAACCCTCGTGGACATTGGGATTTCTTAACCCTCGCTACTAACGGATCAAGAACACGTCTATATATGAAAATGAAGGCAGCAACACTAAGGATGTCAAAGGTGGACATGCTTGCTGGAGGAATGTGAAAGTCTGAGATGTTAGTTTTCATAGCAGCTCCTTGTTCCACAAATAAAGAGGCCATTTGGGTGAATACCACTGAATAAAGAATAGTGCATAGCCAAATTGGAAGGAGTCTTAAAATGCATTTCACTTCTTCAACTTGTGTTACTGTACATAGGCGCCAAGGGTTGTCGATATCGACATTTTCATTCAAGTTTTCCTTCGAGGTGATAACCGCAGCTCTATCCAAGAATCTGATTTAGCAAAAATAAGTAATAGAATCATTAGAATCTGCCAAAAAAGAAAAGCATATTTGATTTCAATTATTATTAGGTAAAAATCATACTTAAAGCCATTGGTGTGAAGAATATTTCTGCTGCCATTATTTGCATTGTCTCTGCCATCAACTTCATATAACTCATCTCCATCAGAAGGGATCTCAACCTTCCATTTCCTGAATGAAGCAACCACAACCTGGCAAAATCTTGACAATGGATTCCCACTGGGTACAAAATGGCGATATCTTGGCGTGCCAACGAGGAACAAGATCAATGCCACAAGAGCAGAGCCCGCTGACGCCCAGAACCCTAATGCCCACATGCCTTTGTCTTCAAAATACCCTATTATAGTGTTGGAAAAGAGGGATCCAAGATTTAGTGCCAAGTAGAAGTAGCTAAAGAATGATACTTTTCCAAGTGCTTCATTCGGGTGATCCTCATCAAACTGATCTGCACCAAATGTGGCTATGTTGGGTTGGTACCCTCCATTGCCAAGGGCGATAAGGTAGATTGAAACGTAGAACATAGCCGATGCGAAACTTGAGTGCTTCCCGCATGGATTCGTATCAGTTCCGCATCCCTCGGGTTTCACCAAGCATATGTATGATGAGAGTGATAACGATATCAAGCCCTACCCAATATCAAAACAAATATATCATTTCAGTTAACAAACCGAGTTCAGTTTATAAATATTGATTCAAAACACAAACTAAACTCTAGAAATTCTAGCCATGCATACATATTGCGCACAACCAGTAACATGATCATATTATTGATCAAAGTAATATAGCTTTTTGAAACATACCACTACAAAAATGGCTTGGAAGATGGCACAAGTTTTGTAACGCCCCCAATACGAGTCACTAAGAAATGCACCTAGGAGCGAGAAAATATAGACGGTGCCGGTCCATTTACTAACACTGTTTGCGGCTTCAGCGTTGTCTTGACCCATTACTCTAGTCAGGAACAGAACCAAGTTCACCCCTACTCCAAAAAATGCTAGTGTGGCTAGCCCTTGGTTCACTGTTTTCCATTACAGGACAAACACATGTTAGGTCTACATACTTTTATAGAGTAACATGGTATGTGGTTATAGTATTAAAGTTTCTTCATGGTTTTAGAAGAAAGCATTACCAAGTATGAGGATGGCTGCAAACCATGACCCCGTTGTTTCACGAACCGCTGGTTGGCCTTTCCTATCGACTGATCCATCGAGAGTGCATTCTTCGTTCTTTTTCGCCTTTTTCTCCTCGACTCTTCTCTGGAGACAATCATGAAAGCCATTTAGGTTCAAGTAACACAAAAAGTATTAAGTATATACATACAAAGAGAGTTAATTGATTTCTATTCTTATATAGTATAGCTATATATAGCTAATTAACATGGATATTGATCATCAAGATTCTGGGACTACATCGTCATATTATACCGATCCTTGATGAACAACTTGTATGAGTTTGTTTAAGTTGATGTTTCAGTAGTTGTAATTAGTTGGAGGTGACAAAGATTCCTCAAAGCACTCCAATTTGATACAGATTACACCAATATCCATATCCATCTATTTAACTAGTTTCTCCAAAAAGAAACAAATAAGATTTCAGAATCAACCAAAACTAACCATTTTAACTATGTTGAAGCAATCCATAATGTATAGATTGTTGCTCTTGTTGATGATAGATAGATATATGTATATATATTATATGTAGAGATAGAGATAGAGAGAGATCAGAGGAGTGAATGGTGATGTGGGATGGAGAAGGGTGGCTATATATAGAAGATGAATACTTTAGAGGACTCATGATCTTCATGGAAATAGGTAGTTCGGCGAAAGTGGAGCTTACGTAAGGAATTTGGTAGTGAAAATAATATCATCAAGTTGTGTATTTTTTATAATATATGTCTATTTCACACGTCTCTATATATGTATGTGTTACAGTGTGTTACACGATTGAAATCCACTTGAGAAACAAATTAACATAAAAGCGCAAAAAGTAACTGCTGGAAATCAAAAAAGCAGATGCACATATTTGCCATCACCACTTTGGTGGGATGGTAAAGGCTTTGGCCTTTGGGTGAGAGGTCCAAGGTTTGATTCCTGGCATTGGCGGTATAATGTAAATAGTAGGAGGAAAAGCTTGAACATTCAAAAAAAAAAATGCACATATATAATATTAGATATATTAATATTATTAGTTTTCTGGTCATGTGGTTACAAGTTGTGGCCTAGCTCGTGCGGATATATCCAAGGTGGAGTCAGCAGTCAGTGTGATTCATTGAATATGTTGTTCACGTAAAAGTGGCAGAAGACCGGTGTTTTGACATCACAAACAAGCAATCTCATTGTGTTTACAACTGTATTTTTTTTTTTATAAATAATCGAAGTTTTATATAATTTACTTGGTCGACAAGGATGTTTGTTTTGTGTGTTAGTCAATGGCGTTAATCACAAAATATCTTAGATGAGAAGAGACCCTAAGTTATCAAAGTTTTGAGTCATTAATAATTGATAATTCTGCTGATTGTATATTACAAAATTTTAATTTGTCTATTTCATTTCGACTGCGTGATTCTAATTGTAACAAAATAGTATTAGAGATAGCCGGTTAGATCATTTCCAATGTTGGGTACGACATCTCTTAATTTGTCCTCCATGCTATTGTAGTATATATGCACCGATGACGCTCTTTTGAACATGAAAACTATGCTCTCTCTATCTCAGTGTCTCTCCTCGGCATCGACCACTACATCCTCCACGTTAGTTCATGAACACCACGAGCGCCAGTGAGGTGCTCTTACGGTGTGATAACTGATAAGTGCCTCTTGCATATTCTTGAATATTGGATGTTGTTACTTCAATATATTATTTACTCTTTGCACATCCAAAAATATTGTAATAAAAGTATTAAGCAAGACCAGTTACATATTAATAAGATTAACATTTGAATACTATAATTAATGTCATCGTATAATCGTATTGTTAATCACCTAAAAGTCTGTTTAGAAAAATTAGCTTTTATACGTACTTAGTTTTATTTTATGTACCAAAAGTGCGCATACAAATATGATCATTTTGGGGTTCAAAAAGTTTAATGAAAAAAAATCTAGGTAATATTATCGAAATTAAGCACCAACGTTATTTTATAACAGAAAATTTTGAGCTTCTAATAATAACTTACCATAATACAATTTATATAAGATGCTGATGTGCTAAAAAGACCAAATTAATATTAGTAACTATAGCACACGAATCAGAGATATGGTATTATTAGCATATTTAGTTCAGTAGTTATTATACTTCACTAATGGTGATGCATTATTAGGATTTATATTATATACGTGCATGTTGTATTTATCTCATAAGTAAAACTTTGTTAACCTATATGATAAGAACACAAAGAAAATTTGTCTTAACTATAGTTGCACTGTCAGAGAATAATTAAATACTAATTATCTAACTTTCTATTCTTCATATCAACGACACAAATCTTTTTCTCATGTGATTTACTTGATCCCGTTGGTTAGCGAGAAATTGATAGATCTAGTCTCGAGGGTTTACCAATAATTAACGAGTTTGTCATGGTTAAAAAAAATCCAAAGGAATATATAAGGTATTTGTGTATTCAAAATTTGGGTTAAGAAGTATCTGAGTATCTATAATTCACATAGATTTAAATCTTTTTAGGTTTTAGATAATATGAAATATGGTATTAAACAAAAAAATCATGTCATAGCGTATATTATAGCATAAAATAAATATTGGAGCTCACCACGGCAAAGGCATTATTTTGTTTTAAACATGTAATCCTTTTGTTTTAGTTATGGTGCCATAACGTACGTAAATACCCCAAACAACTTCGTATATATTGACTCGTTGCCGTAACAATCAGATTTACCGACTGGAGTAGCCTAACGAACGTAACCAACATCGACGGAATTCGCGTCGACTTGCTACCGAAACAGTCGTGTATTACCGCACATACCAATTACATGCACATTAATGCACCGCCACAACTCGACGGGTATAAAAATAGTTCAAATTAAATAGGAACGTGATATTGTTGGACGCATATAAACCAGTTGATTACCAAACTTTTGATGTCATTTTCACAATCTCTATGTTGCCCACCACCGTGTTGGTGTGTGATTAAGCTGTCTTGACGTTGACATTATCTTTTTTTGAAACCAATAAGGTTTTGTTTTTTTACCTTTTCCCTTTTTTGAATATCAAAATCATAAAGTTTCAAAAGCATATTTTAGCATATACATAACTTCATAATTTCTTGATTGATGAAATAATCCATGTGCTCCAAATAACAATAATTTTTTTTTGAGTAATAATAATCAAATATAATTTACTATAAAACGATTACAATAAAGTGGCAGACAAACGGGCAACAAGCTGCGCCGCAACCCCATTTTGAATAACAAAGCCAATCATGCTAAAAACGAAGCTTTGGGACCTAGAAGCTGAAGAGGTTCCGTGTACGACGCGCTGAACCCTACTAAAAAATTTCACAGCCTCTGGGGCCAGAAAACCAAATGTATCAAAGGCAAATGGTAGAAAGACATGTTGATTATCTAAACAAGTTTTCTCGTGTTTAACAACTTTGCCCGATTCAGCCTTCAACGCAGCCTGACCCACAACAAACCCACGGTCCCTGAGCCCAACAAGAGGAGACACTCTTGTAAGATCCACACAGGCGTGTTTCCCCTTTGCCCACCCGAACACAAGAATATCAGCCGGTCGTAAAGTAGACCTCCCTTTAAGAGGATCCGTGAGAAAGTTAACAGAGGCCTCCTTTTAGCAGAAATCCCTGCCCGTTTAAGAACATCCCTAACCAAATCATGTCTGTATTTAAAGCCAGACAATTATTTGCAATGCACCGCATGATCACCAAAAGATTGATTATCAATTACGTCACGACCCGATCTTATGCGCTATCTTACGTCCTTGTTCACGGCATCACAAGTCTGAACTATGTATATATATGATACCAGGTTTGAGTCTCAATAGTTGTAAGAAGAATCCTGATCACGCTGAGAGGAAAAATATTGTATTGCGCATAAATGGATGCTTGGCCCAATCAATGTAGCTCTCTACTCGATCAACTTTATTTAACTATCTCGCAAATGAGGGATTTAGGGTCGTCTCGAGGTTTCAGAATCAAACTGTTAAAAACATCCTGTTACACGTATTCAATTTGATTTTTTATAGGATGCAAGAAAAAAGGAGTTCAAAGTTCAAACCATGATATCAAAAAGAATACCTGATAAATTAGGTATCAAACTTACTTTGGTATGAGTAAACATTGTACATTAATGTATGATCACTACAGCCGACAAGTTTTTTCCACACTAACAATGACTTGAAGCTGCATATACAATAAATCAGATTTTTCAATAAAAATATAAATCTAGCAGGACATTTTGATTCTTTTGAAATTAAAATATAAGAAAAATACGATTTTTTTAGTTGTTGATAAGATTCTTGATTCATGATTCTTGTAACAATTACTAATTAAAATAGTTGTTAGTTTAAACTAAATAATTGATAATTAACAACATCAAATATTATTAAACTATTTAAATGATTGATATTTAAGACCTTTTTTATTTAAATGCTTATTACTATGCATGTAGGTAGGGGTGTGCAAATTAACCGCCATAACCATTAACCAAACCATAACCGACATAACCGAACCGATTTTAACCGATAACCGACATAACCACCTTCGCGTCAATGTTTGGGAGGGGGTAACAATCTTTTGGACATGCTTTGTTGAGGTCTTTGAAGTCAATGCACATCCTCCATGACCCGTTGCTCTTCTTTACCATCACAGGATTGGCTACCCATGTCTGGTATCATATTGGGCGGATGATGTTTGCGCGCAGTAGATCCTCTACTTGCTCATTCATGGCCTTTGCCTTCTCATCCCCCATGATTCTCTTCTTTTGAGCAATTGGCTCTACGGACTTGAACGTGTTTAGTGAATGCTGCGCCAGGTCTCGCGGAACCCCAGTCATATCGGAATGTTGCCACGCGAAGACCGACATATACGTTGTGAGCAATCTTTTCATTCTCAACCTTGTGTCGTCTGATATCGTAGCTCCAATTGTGATTGTTTGCTCTGAGAATTTTGGGTTGAGAATCCATTCCTCTGGCGCGTTGTCTGCCATTGGAAGTTTCATTCTCCCTTCCCGCGGAATACTTGTCACTGCGCACAAATGATCTCGGTATACAAATGTTACACATTTTGGTGTTGGGAACCCCAACGCGCCGTGCGCTGGCGACGGTATGGCGTTGAATTGGGCAATCGTTCCTCTACCCAAGATCATATTGTGGCATGAAGTGGTGGGCAAGACCAAGAAGTTGACAATTTCAGCTCGCTTGTGTTTCTCATCCCCCATAGTTAGTTCAAATTGTATCTGACCTAAGGGGTGAATGATTTCATTTGAAACACCCGAGATTGGTGCATTCACAATTTCGAGTCTTGCTTGGTCTGCTGGATCCAACTTCCTGAAAAAATTGCTCATACATGATGTCTGATTCACTGCCAGTGTCCACCAGGACTTTTGACACTTCATAATGAGCAATGTGTGTAGTGATGACTAGAGGACTGCTGATAGAAGGGCCTCCCCTGATTCTTGGGAAGATTACTTGTTGCTCGCGCCAATCTCCTTGGACTTGCGCGCTTCTCTTTCTCGATCTTTGCCCTTGCATTCCTCCCTCGGCTACACAGATTCTTTTGAACTTTTTGCTGGCTGAGGCTCCATCTGGTTGTTCATTCTCTGGTCTTGGGTTTTTCACCAAGTGAGCCAACTTGCCTGATTTCACATCTCTTTCAATCGCATCCTTCAAATGATGGCATGCATCGGTGTTGTGCCCTGTGGACTTGTGAAACTCACAATACTTGCCACTGTTTTGTGGTCCCTTATAGTGTAGTGGCTTGGGGCTTTTAAACTGGACATTCTCTGTGCTTAACACTTGTGAAGGCGTTTTAGTGAGGGGAGTCCATATTCTTGGTAGAGGTCTGTTAGGCTCTCTGCCGCCTTCCCTCTTGTCACCCTCTCCGCGATTACGACTGTCTTTTTGGGGCTGGGGTGAGCTTGGTTGCGCCTGCTTTTCTGCGGGAGAAAAACTGGTTTGTTGCAACCTGGACCATACAGAGTTTTGTTTGCCCCTCCTTTCGTTGTTGCGCGGTGCTTCTGCTTGGTGCCCTCTTTCTCTTGCTCTATCTTGGGCAATTTGTTTTTCATTTCGCGCGAAGACTCGCGATGCTTCCATTAGCTTGGCCCAAGTGGTTGGCATGCCATCTCTGCTCACGAGAGCTCCGCGGAGTTGATCACTGCGCGCACCTTGTATAAAGGCCACGCGCAAGAGTTGCTCAGTGATACCTCCAATTGCAAGAGATTCCTGATTGAAACGAGTTATGTAGTCTTCAATCGTTTCATCATTCCTGCGCACGCAGTGCATGATGTCATCAGGGTCGCGCGTGTGTCTGCGCTGCTGTACGAAGTGAGCTTGGAACTTCTCCAATAGCTTTTCGAACCCATCGATTTGCCCAGTCGGCAAACTTTCGAACCAGACACGCGCCGCGCCCGTGAGGCAGCGAGCAAACATGTGACACCATGTTGGCATCGTCCAGCTTTCTAGGTTTCCAGTGTTATAAAAACCTTGTTAGAAATCGTCTGGATCTGTTATGCCATCGTACTTGCCCAACCCACTTGGCATCTTGGTTTTGTGTTGAATGGGAGCCTTCGCGATGCGCTCAGTGAATTTTGAATGCTTCACCAAGATGGCTGGCCTGTACGGTGTGGTTACGTCCACTTGCCCTCTCGCTGGTGGGCTGTACGGTGTGTACAGATCCAGATCGGCTTTGGCTCCAGGCGCCATGTTCATGTGCGCGCGGAGCTGTGAGCCTCCTGCATGAGTATCTCGCGTCTTCCTCATGCTGTGCACTTCTTCATCACTAAAATCAGCGTGTTCAGTGTGAACAGAGTGACCATCTTCCGGCGCGCGCGCCCTTTTTGTTGTTCATTGAATGGTTTGCTTATCAAACGTGAGCCTTTGTGTTAGGTCGGCTAACTTTTTGTGTTTGACCAGCTCATTGTATTTGTCCATTAAACGCCGTTGTTCGTTTATGAGCCATTCTTTAGGGTCATTTGTTTCATCTTCTGGAACCATTGGTCCTTTTTGTTTCGCGCCGGTCAAAT
The DNA here is from genome assembly GCF_021521415.1 of Bidens hawaiensis. NCBI lineage: Eukaryota > Viridiplantae > Streptophyta > Magnoliopsida > Asterales > Asteraceae > Bidens > Bidens hawaiensis. The sequence goes on along the minus strand of NW_027505068.1, from coordinate 175,783 downwards.
TTTGGAACGTGAGATAGTCTGGAGGAGTTTCAGTCTGGCTATGAGGAGTTGTGATGAAGGGATGGTTACTGGTGGTGCGCGCAGAATCACGCGGCACCCTCAGAAACTGCTGTCCCTCATTAACATCCTCACGCTCCATATCCTCCAGAACTTGATCGCTGTTTCGAACACCAGAAACCATGGTGAAGTTTTTCAGAGAGAACTGATGAGATTTTGTTGCCGTTGTAACAGGTGATGGCGCCAATGAAGAAACGTGGATCGGCTCACTGGTAGACGATCAACTTTCCTCGGGTATGAGTATGCTATTTCACCGATGGTTCTCCGGAGTATGAGTTCTTCCACCTACAAAACGAGCAGCACCGTGAACTTACCCCTCAGAAAGGGACAGAGGGGTTCGCTTTGGGGTAACCCTCCGGTGTGAGAATAAGAGATTGTAGGAGAAAATAATAATAATCTGAGAGTGAGTAAGGAATTGGAATGTATTTTCTTGCTTACCTCCCCTTGTGGAGGTGGTGTGGTATTTATAGTGTTAGGGTTTCCAATGATTGGGCTCAGATCCCATTAGGGCCTTTTTGGCCTCCTCCTATTGCTTTGCGCCACGTGTCCTTAGGACACCTGGTGCTTTTTCATTGATTATTCTCTGACCCAGGCATTTTACCTGACCCATGTGCAATCACGTGGTAGCACATGGGTTTTGCTGAGTTGTCCACCTTTCATTGGCAGCTGTCAACATCAGCATATTCTTATTCCTTAAAGGATACCTTCTGGAAGGTTTGCTGACGAACACAATCAAGGTTGTCCTTATCCTGATTTGGATAAGGACTAGGTTGATTATGTGCACGTGTGATATGCGCCTATCCTGAAGATGCGCGAAGTCTTCTCTTTATTCTCACGCGCAGATGTTTCATGCGCAGATGTGATATGCGCAAGCATATGTAATATGCGCCACGCGCAGATGTGATATGCGTGAGCATGCGATATGCGCCACGCGCAGATGTGATATGCGTGAGCATATATGGTTCGCGAGCATGTGATACGCGTGAGCATATGTGATGCGTGAGCATATCTGATATGCGCCGTGCGCATAGGTTTTGGCTTTGTGCCTTCATGATATCTTGATTTCAAGCCTCTTGTCTATATCTTGTGGGTTGACCCGCCCCGCTTGATGTTAAGGCGGGTACATACCTCTTCAACAATAAATCAGATTTTTCAATAAAAATATAAATCTAGCAGGACATTTTGATTCTTTTGAAATTAAAATATAAGAAAAATACGATTTTTTTAGTTGCTGATAAGATTCTTGATTCATGATTCTTGTAACAATTACTAATTAAAATAGTTTAAAGTTTAAACTAAATAATTGATAATTAACAACATCAAATATTATTAAACTATTTAAATGATTGATATTTAAGACCTTTTTTATTTAAATGCTTATTACTATGCATGTAGGTAGGGGTGTGCAAATTAACAGTCATAACCATTAACTAAACCATAACCGACATAACCGAACCGATTTTAACCGATAATCGACATAACCATCGGGTCGGTTTAATGAATTTTTGAAAACCACCAAATACGGGTCGGTTTTGGTTAAAGATAATTTCAAACCCGCCAAAACCGAACCACCCCATTTACAAGATTCTCAACTTTATGGAGTATGATTAGACACACAGTTTATAATTTGAAGAGCATTAAAGAAGGAAATAAACTAATAACTCTCTCATTTTTATACTATATGATTTAATTTAACTAAAGAGTTAATCCATTTATCGTTTGCTTGATGAATATATATTATTAATATTAAGAATTATATTTTGTTGAACTATGTCATGCCATTTTTATTTTTTTAGTACCAAAGTTTTAGGCTCAATTATACATTGGTTTGGTCACGGTTAACCGACCAATAACCGACTCGTTATAACCTTCAAAACCGATTAATCGAAACCGTCATAACGGATCGGTTATGGTTAATAATTAACCGACATATTGGTTATGGTTATGAGTTTAGCCTAAAACCGTCCCAAACCGACCCATACACACCCCAACATGTAAGTAATAAAGTAACTTACGGTTGTCCTTGATGCTAAAACTGCGTATCAACTAAAAATGTTTTTAAAATTCAATATTACATGGAGTAAATTACATAATTTGCCCACGTGGTTTAATTTTACTTATGATTTTGGTTTCAAATTATTAAAACTCATGGATTTGGTCCCCAAGGTTTGTTTTCTCTTTCTTCTATGCTCCAATACCCTAGGTACCGATTGATCAACATAGAAGTATATGAAGTTTCTAACACATCTCAGATCTCAAACAACCATCAAATCTGTTGTTTGATCACTAACAAGTATAACTGAGAAGAATTGTATGATAATAAAAGAGCTAATCCATAATCAATCAATCACAAAAAGATAGATAATTAAAGGCAAAATATGATTTTATTACGTTCCTGCCAACTATTAAAACACCCCCCACATATGAAGAAAACAAGCCTACTTATAGATAATATATGAAGTTTAGCAGAGACTCTATGTGAAACTTCAAAGTTTCACTAGTTACTTTTTAAAAAAATAAAATAAAAGAGAAAGTAGGTAAGTTTTGCAAGACAAGCCATTAAGTTTCACCGGTTGACATATTTGGTAGTTTCGCAGACAAGTTCTACGAAATTTCCTTACGTCTTGAAACTATCGACAGACCTAGATATCTTCAAATCTTAAGCTCGTTATTGACATCTACTCTTTCAATCTTCCAAATGCATATGGTCGATATTGAGTGCCTAAATAGGCCCAACATTAACTTGTTTACTACTAGGGGTAATTTGGTCTTTTAATTTCTTATTTCTTCCATGATGTGTCTGTTTAAACTTAATCATAATACTCAAATGTGGATTACGTGGTGAATAAACCTAATTGACATACTGATCATTTTTTATCTTTTGGGGAATTGCAGATTGCTGTGATAAGTGGTGACTGGATCTAAACCGTCGATTGTTTTAACCACCAGATCACAATTCGTCAACTCTAGCTAGTTGTTCAGTGACTAGGTTTCCGTTTTGAAATTCTCAACACATCTTTGTGCCTCCACGACGAAATTGATCAATATGTCCATTAGGTCTAATCACCACATGCTAGTATCATGAATAGGTTTGATCTGACGCATCAAGGAAAAACAAGCAATTAAAAACCAAATTACCTATGGTACTAAATCTAACCGGGTGGGGGTGGGCATGGGCGGATCTACATGAAAGGTCGGGGGTTCACGGGAACCCCCCGAGTTTTGAATCTATAGTGTAATGCTATAAATAATATCTGGAATGCACCCTCTTATAAAATAGGAGTGCACTCCATATAAGGAGAGTGTTGTAGTGGCAAAACTGTTTGTTGTTAACCTGGATGTTCTGAGTTCGACTCTAGCTACCAGACGATTTTTTGTAACAATATGCAGTAGGGCTGCTTTTATGTTTCAAATATAGATACTGAACGATTTTTTTTAACAATAGATGACGATTTTTTGTAACAATATGCAGTAGGGCTGCTTTTATCTTTCAAATATAGATACTGAACGATTTTTTTTAACAATAGATGCAGTAGGGCTACTTTTATCTTTCAAATATGGATACAAATGATTCACCCGAACTGAACCGTCGAACCATCCCGAATTTTTTTTATATTCAACTCTAAAAACTTAGGGCATCTAGAAATAGTGCACCCTCGGGAAAAATTTTCTGGATCCGCCACTGAGGGTGGATGGGGTAATGGACTATTAAATAAAGAGAAAACAAACCTTAGAGACTAAATTCATTAGTTTTAACGATTAAGGATCAAATCTGGAAGTTAAATTAAACCACATGGACCAACCATATAATTTACACCGTTACATATAATATAATTATGCATATAATTATTTCTTTATAATCTCAAAGTTACTTAATTTCAGCAATTACATAGTTAGGCTAACGGTATATTCATCAATTCTACCCTATTAATCAAATGAAAGTTTATTGAATATTTTAGTATTTTAACTTTTGTTTAGGAGGTTTTTTCCTAGAAAACTTAAGAAACAACATTTTCTAAACAAAGTACCTTAAGTAATGTTATAAGCTTTGTATGATTGCAATAAGAGGAGAAGGGGGCACTCATGGGTATTACCCATACATTGGTCAATCGTGTAGTGTTATATCATTTTTACCTTTAATTACCCATAAACCACAAACTTAGAGGCATCACCTACCCACAACTCCACAGGTACCCTAGAACTTAATTAATTCATTTTAATTATTCAATGGCCAACAATGAATCAACTTTGTATGGCAAACCCTTTGCCATGAAATGAAGCCATGCACCTTACCCACATAGTGTGGGGGTGGTGTTGTCATGTGGTTTGAAACCCATACACCCTATCCATATGGGTGCCCCTTTCTCTCTAATAGAGGTTATTCTAGTGTCGAATAGATTGAGCCAGCCTTGTAGTACCCATTCATGACTCATTAATTACTTATGATCCATAACATACGAGTTTAGTGAATTGATTGCTACAATATTCTAATACCTAAAAGTTAGATCAGAACTTGCTTTTTTTATAATTGAGCGGCAAATAAATAAGTATTTAGTTGCTAGCAAAGGTAGTAGATCAGGATAAATTACAAACATCAAATAAACAAAGCCAATATGCATATAGACGAACCAAACATTTTGTGAGCGTCGACAAGCTCATTTATTTAATAAACGATATGAACATGAACAAAAATTTTTGTTTGTTGAGTTAGACAAACAAACCTGAACATGTGCTTTGTTCGTTCATTTATGTTAGTGAACGTTCGTCTATGTTCATTCATTTATGTTCATTTAAATACTAATAAACAATAATTATATGATTATTTGTATTTTATAAACCTTGTTGCAGATCACACATATCTCTCATGATTTCTCATCCTCTCTCGATGATCCTCATATCGGAATCGCTTATATCACCGTTTAGTCGTAAAACCTCTCTTGAGAATCTTCATATTGATGTGTTTTTTGGGATTTTTGTATGAATTTTTGTACTTTTATACAACTAATTTCGATGTATTTTTTTGGATGAATCATGCTTTAGATGTTTTGTATTTGTTTGTTGTGTTCATTTATATTTGCTTGCGTTTACGTTTGTTCATATATGTTCGTTGTTCAATTATGTTCATTTGCGTTCGTGAATTATTCGTTTAGATTTTTGGTGAACAAACACTAACGAACACGAGCATGTTCAATTTTTTACACAAACAACTATGAAAACAAATATATGTCTGATTAATTGTTTGTGTTCATTGAAAGTTAATAGTGAACCCAAGCATGCCATTGTTTGTGTTCGTTTGGTTCGTTTGCAGGTCTTACTAAGAGCTTGAAAGAAAACAAAACAAACATATAAACGCCCATATTAGATTAATTAAAAAACCGCTATTTATTTTTTAAGTTTGAATGGCAATTTGAAAGCTTTGAAATAACATGGTTTTTTTTAAAGAGTCGCATAAAGTCATAATCATTTTTGGATTAAGTTATTTATTTATGCTTATAATTGGTACTTGAGTAGAAACCATAACTGTAAAGTTACTATAGAACAGAGAGGTTAAAAAACCCTAGTCTAATCATGTGATTTATCTTTTCGACTCTAATTTTAATCATGTGATTTATCTTTTCCACTCTAATTTCTTGCTAGACAATGTTTGTTTAATAATATAAACTACCGTTAAAAAACAGAAATTATTAAATTAAAATACCGCCATTAATTGCTTTCCTATCAGAGAAGAAGCCATCCACGATTCTTAGGAATCTTAGCGCACAAATAGAACTTGATATCTTTATCGTTACTACGGTGAAGGTCGCCATTTGATCAAGCTGAGGTGCAACACTAATGATTAATTGAATTTAATGTTACCATTAACGTGACCAAATGAATTTAGGTAGATGAAGGTCTGTCTTTTCTATTCCAAGAAAGCGTGACCTACAAACAAAGAAAACGAAATGTGTTTTGGGTTTTAATCAACAACCTAACCAACTAGACGATGATCATGATCGGTCGTTTTAATTTTCATGACGTTATGCGCATGGTTTATGTAGAAAGCTAGCTTGGAACAAACAATATCTTTTAAAAAAAATATTTGAAGAAATAAAGCATGAGATATACATGTGGATAAACAATTAAGCGAAAATCCCCTCTTTAAAGCGCGATTCATGTAATTTTAATTTTTCAATCTTACCTATATTAAGGTAAATTAATAAAAACATGTTACAAACTAAAATATACATTAAAAGTGTGTTACAAGTCAAATAAACTTCACCTTAATTTGGATGAAAGGTCAAAATAAGCAGGTTTGACTTAGGTCATGATTTTGTGGGTGAAATAGAAAGAAAGCGAAAGTGAAAAGCAAACCCAGTTGTCATCTTAATTCAATAGAGATAGATGCATGTCTCAATCTCTTCAATTCCGGTGTGTTGCTTATCACCTTCCCAACATTATACCCCACCCCTCCATTTCATTTTTGCCTTTAACAAAACTTTTTCGGTTTTCTCCACGCCAAATGTATTTAATCCGATGATATCTTAATGTGTTATAAAATGCTATCTTAGAGGTCAAGGGTTCAAGTCTCATAATAAATATTGATATAGTGTTATAAGTGTAAGTTATATTGTCATTAAACAGATAATTTTTATACAAAACGCGCAAAGTTATTAACAGAGTTTTGATAACTTGTTTTTTTTTCAACGGTCAATTTAGAATACCGGCGGGTCACTAGCAAACCCACACGATCATGTTCATTCCATCTTCAGGAAGGACACTCATCATAGATGAGAAGTCTCCCTAACTCAACTTGAACCTTTTATTTTTTTTTTCTTAAATGTGACTTAAATCCAAGACGTTTCTTTATTTATTGAAGTTCTTTGATGATTTAGTATAACAAAATTTCAATGAAAGTAGCCGCTCCAAAAAGAAAAAGAAAAAGCTTGAGTAAATTTCTTCCTACAATTCTATTTGTGTTTGAATAAGACAAAATACTAACATTATCATCTAAAAATTAGGGGTGAGCATAAATCCAAATTAACCGAATAATCGAAAAAATCGAACAAAAAAAAAACGAACCGAAGCGTTAACCGGCGGTTAAATTTTTAGTTTTTCGAATAACCGATTTTTGGGTTTAGGTTAGGTTATCCATTTTAAAAAACCGAAAAAACCGAACCGAACCGATTAATCGAACCTATGTTTTCTACGTGTTTTTTTTAATATCTTATGACCAGAAACATAACACCAAAAGAATCTACCACTGATGGTGATGAAGATGATCAAAATTGGGTCTAAACTTTGAAGATAAATAAGAAAATGAATGAATATTCGGGAAACCTTTAGTTTTTTTTATTAAGAACGTTGTTGAAATTAAACTCTACTACTCAAACAACTTTGTATTTGTTTGGTTCCATATAGCACATGCCTAATTTTGTATTTTGAATTCAATATGTATGAGGTACTCTTTTTTTTTTAATTCTCTTTTTTTTTTTTTTTTTGTAATGTCTACTCACAATGAAAATAACCTAAAACGAAACCGAATAATCGAATGACTGAAAACCGATTGGTTGATATTCTAAAATAACCGATAGCTTAGGTTTAGGTTTGGGTTTTACCCAATAACCGAACCGAACCGTGCTCACCCCTACTAAAAACACTTTAAAATATAAACCATTAACGTTTTGTAACTCTATAAAATATAAATATATTTTTAAGTTCTAAGAAACGGGACGAGAGAGAAAGTGGTTAGTCCGTGACTGGCCAAAACCAACGCTAGCTTGCAAGTTTTGCGATAGATGATAAGAGAAAAGAAGTCGGCTCTTGAGGCCAGTAGAGTGATATGGCTGCCGTCGATGATTCCATGTGGAAGCTCCAACTAAAATATTAATTTGAGTGTGACCTTTTGGTTTTTAACATATTCCTGGAGTGTAGAATCAGATAAGAAGATTAAAAAATAACACATGGTGAAATAAGCACAAGTGGATATTAACAGTGTGAGTGGCTGCCTGCTTATCATCAGCTGGCCATCACTAGAAGTTGTAAATATCCTGCCAAGATCTTTTGACCCATTGGTGGTAGAGGACAATATTAGAGGCTTGGTAGCTAACTTTTCAAAGATTAAAGTTGCCATCGATTGACCCTTTTCTTTGATAAAAGTAAATTGTAATCATTGTCTCGATTTTCATGAAATTAATTTGTGTTCAATCTTTTTGTTGTTAATAAAACGTGGCTACAGAAAAATATGAGCTTTGAAGAATGAAGGGGTTCTCTTGCGTAGAACGAGTTATTTTTTTGTTATTAATATTTTTTTTAAATTAACAAAAGAAATTTTATTAAGTTATATAACAATTAACAACCACATTACAACACACACATATATATAGATCCTCCTGTGTTACGGGGGTTTATTCAAGTTTTTGTTTTAATCGTTTTGCTATTTTATGATAATTTATTCTAATTTTTAACATAGTTTAGTTTTAATTTAATACATATATATTAGTTTGTTATTATATTTTTTAGCGTTTTAGTTTTTTCGATTGAGATATGTAGGTTTTTAGATTTTTAACGAACAAACATAAACGAAAACGAACATGTTGATTTTTTTAAATGAACAAACATGAACACAAATATTTGTCTAATGAAAAAGAGGATACTAATGTAGTTGACAATGGTGGGTAGTATCGGAAGTTAACCGACGATAAAGATGATAGACCAACAACAGAGAACATGTAAAGAAGATAAATAAAATTAGGGTTTAATGATAGTGTTTAGCAAATAAATGAGATCTTATAACCCATTTGAGGCCTATTAAGGTTTGGTAAGACCCATAACCCGTGTAAATTATTCTTAGGATTTGATGATTAAGGGGTTATTTCATAAATAAATGAGATATTATAACTCGTTTAGAAGTTATCTGGGTTTGGTGAGACACATGACCCGCAAAAATCATTGTTTGATTATGAAAGAGTTTCATAAATATATGAGATGTTATAACCCATTTAAGATTATCCGGGTTTGGTAAGACTCATACCCGTGAATTCGGGTCAAATGCATGAGAAGCCTCAATTTAGAAATCAAGCAATCTGGTGGCTCTAGAGAATGAAGAGAACAACCTGATAGCAACACATAGGACTTCATAATAGACAATTATATAGATGGTTAGATTTTGTTGAATGTTATATCTTTCAAAACATTGGTGTTGTAGTTTTTAGACCCTCTCCTGTAGGGTTTTTTTTTGGGAGGGGGGGGGGGGAGTGGTGGGGCATGCATCTCTCCTCTCTCTCTCTCTCACACATACATACACATACATATATATGTTTATATACAAAGGGCAAACAAACCACTATGAGGCGTTATGGAGAGGGTCTTCGAAGCCCCATTTTTTACGTAGTGATGATGTGAAGGGCTTTGTTGCCCCTCCGGCCTCCATTGAGCCTTATAATCAATTTATTTTGTATTTCATATATAAATAGTTCTTATATCACACTCATTAGTCATTAAAAAAATCTCCCATCTATGATATGAGTTGACTGACTTTTGTCTTTTTTCAGAGGAAATCTCTATCAATGTTGTATAAATCGTTAGACGTTAATCGAACAGTTAGATAGTGACTAGGGAATCTAGCTAATTAAAATTTAGCATGTTTTATATCACAAAGCCACTTCATATATATGTTTATATATTCAGATATTAATTGAGCAAGCCGTATTGGTCGGCGATTCCACCAGACAACCGGTGATCTTGGATACATTATTATGGAATAAGTTTGTAATTGTATCCTTTTGCACTTTTTTCTTGACAAAATCCTAAACTATGTCATGATCCAGATAATTGCATCCTTTAGAAATTATAGGTGCGCGTAGAGCCGTAGAGTATTGTGTGAACATGCAATTTTGTCAAGGGGTCATGGTTGTCAAGGTCATGATCTTAACGTTACTATTTTTTAAAAATGTTGCACAAAAAATAATCCGAGCTTGCCTAAGATATAAAAACATAAGATTTTGCCTCGGATCCCGATATTCACCATAAAATCACAAACCATGGTCCATTCTATCTCTTACTTTGAATTATAAAATCGAAAAGCTATCGCAGATTCACTTTGTTAAAGTAAAATTAATCAACATATGTGTTAAAGTATTTCATAAAAGTATATTTTCGTATAATTATCATAACACTTCAAATTTTAAGCCTTTGTAACCTAATGCTAAAATTTATAGATCAGATTACACTATTTTAAACCTAACTTTTAGGGAAATTACATTTCATGTTGTCAAATTACAGTTTTTCTTTTTCAAGCAACTATTTTATTTTATTTTCTACCTTTAACCTCCTGTGTGGCTCAAATCCAAGTTGGTAGACACCAACATATTTACCATCACATCAAAAGGTGAGGCAAATTACAATATACTTAAACTTAATCTTTAAAATATAGTTTAATTTTCGTTTGACATTAAGATCCAGTCTCTCGTAAATAAAAACGATCAATGTTAACCATAATAATAACATTAATAACATTCAGAACCATTATCTAAGTAAACTTTTTTAATTCCCTTCGCACGCATTCTATATTTATAAACACCTCATTATTATTATTCAGTGGCGAAGCTTGGAAAAGTTTGTCGGGGGGCGGACTCAAATTTTCGGCCAAAAACGGGTAAATTTACACTACGTATACAAATTTTCGGCCGAATATCGGAAAATATACACTACTAAGCGGAAAAACGGGGGGGGGGGGGGGGGGGGGACCCCTGGCCTTAGTGAAGCTGCGCCACTGTCAGGGGCGAATCTTTATTGGGGCCAGGGATGGGCCCGGCCCCCCTGTTTTTTTGCAGTAGTGTAAATTTACTCTTTTTCGGCCGAAAGTTTTTATACGTAGTGTAAGTTTAGCCATTTTTGGGCGAAAATTTGAGTCCGGCCCCCCCTCGTTTGTGACATTTTGTAACATTTTGAGCTTGGCCCCCCGGCACCTCAGTTCAAGCTTCGCCACTGGCCACTGTTATTATTCTAGTTGCAAAATCAAGGGTTGGCAAATTACCAAATCAGTAAATCACGCAAACATCATGCTTTGTTTATAGTCACGTACAAGAAACTAAATTAAGGAGACTGAGTTTACATTTTTTTAAATAGAATAATAAAAAAATGTACTATGAATTAATTCCACCATTAACTACTGAACCAGCCCCTGGGTAGCACTTTTGTCACGCCCCGATCAAAGGCGGCGGAACATGCCGGGGTGCAACGATTGCTCATAAGCGCATGACACTATTTAAAGCGACAATATTTAACAAACTCATTTCATTTCACAACATCGAAAATGTCACATAACCAAATATTCATAACTTAAATACAACAAAATATAACAAAATATAGCAAATCAAATATTGTTCATTTTTGTTAATATCCTAACGGTATTTGTGACGTTTTCTTCACCGAACTCCATAATCAACCTAGATGCAAACCTGTAACATTTCATAAAATAAAGTTTATCAACACAAAGGTTGGTGAGCAATTCATAAGTTTGAACAATAGATATATAGTATGAAAAGCCACAAAACTAGTATACAAAACCATAAATAATAGCTATAAACTTGGATAAATAGTTATCGCTAACAAGTTAGCGACACCTTGCCATGAGGGGTTGCCAAATGGTCTAGGATTTATAGTTCCACCATCCAAAAGCGATAAACACATAGTCAAATAAGCATAGAACACCAAATCGAGCAATTATTCAAGTAAGGTATACAACAACGTTTGTGGTTTAAGACCCAAGTATAAAACATTTAGTTTAGATAAGTTGAAATGTCACCCCCAAAATAAAAGATAGAAAACGGGGTATGAAGTTACTCACGTTCAAGTAATAAACTTGAAAGATTGATTATTTGGAGATTTGCTGGAACGACGAGTTTAACGTATGAAACCTAAATAAAAGAAAGTCTTGGATTTAGAAAGGTTGTCTTGAAGATCTTTAAATAAAATAATTGTTGCAAAAACTAATCAATTAAAATTCAAGGTTTAAAATGTAACTATTTAAGAATTTATAATAATAACTCTTTTAAAAAATGTAAGTTTGCTCAAAACCGGGTTAAAGTATCTAACCTTAATATTTACATAACCGTGGGGAAAATGCTAAAATGCAAGTTCCATTAGGCTAAAGATACTAAAACGGGTTTTTAACAAATGTTCGGGTTGTCGGTTCGGGTCTTCACAAATGCTCAAACCCAAATTCAACTTTCCAAAATATTAATTGTTATGAGATAACTCATTAAAACATACTAACACTTAACCAAGTATGTAGATCTATTGTTTAGAACTAACAACGCACGTTAAGCGAGTGTTCGGTTTTGTCGGTCCAAACTATGTTATGAGATCAGGTTGGATCCAACTATTCCAAGTACTTAAGAAAATAATTAAAATCAGTTTGTAAACTATTTTTTAAAGAAATATACAAGTCTTGATAGCTAAAAACACACTTGTGTGTCTTAAGCTAGTAAAAGTCGGTATAGTTCGGTTTGGTTCGGTCTCCATCTCACAAATAGTTCATAGATTGTTTCTACATGCCCAAATATCATAGAACTTGTATATTGGTTTATAAATGAAGAAAACTTAAATTTTACAACAAAAAAAAGTTAACTACAAGTATTTTAAGTAAAAGTTTCGGTTTAGTTCGGTTTCCATCTCTGTAACATCCCGAAATTTCAAAGGTAATATTAATTACATTACTTATTAATAGATGGGAAGTTTACTCGGGTTATCAGGGAATAAATAAAAGAATAGGAGTTGGTATGGGTCGGGCTAATGTCGGGTAATGGAAGTGGGTTATGGACTTGGGTTAATTGAGATAGGTTAAATGAGAATGGGATTTCAGGGATATAAATACCCCCAAAATCCCAAAATATCTCATTTTCTCACCAAACTCCCTAACACACACTCCTTACACCCTCAAAACACACACATTCTAACCGATCAAGATTCGGAGCCGAGACCCGAGGTTTTGTTGATAGATCTGCGTTGGTAAGGTAAGAACATATCCAACAAAGCTAATATTACTGAAAATGGTTAGGATTGGATGGGTTAAACCGGACCCGAACCCAAACTGCCCAAATCGGACCTCTAAAACGTCGATTTTAGGCCGATTTGATGGTTAGGGTTTGTAGGCGCCGATCATACGATTCCGTGGGTACCAAAATCGAGTTATTTGGCTAAGAAACGAAGGAGTTATGGGCAAACAGATCTGCAGCGCGACAACTTCGCCTTCATCTGGGCAACTTCGCCTTCAAGCGATGAACTTCGCCTGCAAGCTAAGTTCGCCTGATGAACTTCGCCTGCAAGCCAAGTTCGCCTGATAAGTTCGCCTGAAGCCAAGTTCGCCTGATGGCAACTTCGCCTAAATGGTAACTTCGCCTAAAAGCCAAGTTCGCCTAAGGTTTAACTTCGCCTGAAGCCAAGTTCGCCTAAGGTTTAACTTCGCCTGAAGCCAAGTTCGCCTGAGGTTTAACTTCGCCTAAAAGCCAAGTTCGCCTGAGGTTTAACTTCGCCTGAAGCCAAGTTCGCCTAAGGTTTAACTTCGCCTGAAGCCAAGTTCGCCTAAGGTTTAACTTCGCCTGAAGCTAAGTTCGCCCGAAGGGTTAACTTCGCCTAAAGCCAAGTTTGATTAGAAAATAAATTATAAAGCGATAAGTTAAAGTAAGCTAATACTAGGCCACCAGATTAGGTCAGGCGAGTATTGATACGTGTAACTTGTACAGTTAGCCGAGCTCAGTTAAAGAAGGGATTTACAGCTCTCAGAAAAAGAAGCAGTATTCAGGTGAGTTTCTAGCCCCATTCCTTGTTATGTTTTCGGGGCTGTGTGCATACTCGATGTGTTGTTAATACATTTATCCTAAGTGATAAGTGTATGTCATATGTGAAATGTGTGATAGATATGAATGATTGTTTGTCGGTACGCGAACGATCTTCGGATATTGCGCGTACTGTCAGGTTAAAAATAAAGGTACGAATATTATATATCGTAGATGTATGAATGTTCAAATGAATACTTGTCGGGGCGTGAACGATCTTCGGATATTGCACGTAACGACAAGGGGTATGGTTGTTAATGAATGAGGTAAAGAATGCCTAGAGTGTTCTTATGTTATAATGTAAGTATGTGTGTATAGGTACACGAATGGTATGTGATATGTGTGATATGTATGAATGATTGCTTGATGGTACGTGAACGATCTTCGGATATTGTACGTACTGTCAGGTTGTAACGTTATAAATATGGTAAGTATGATATGTATGTTTATGTATATGAACGTAATAAAGTTAATAAAAGAAGGAAATGACGGTTGTATGGTTGTATAGTCACGAAAAGGGTACCGAGCCCTAATAATACTCGAGGTATGATGTATGGTTGTATGGTAATGAAGAGGGAATCGAACCCTACTAATATTCGAAAACCAAGGGACCAGACCCTTATAATATCTGTGATGTTAGGGACCAGACCCTTATAATATCTGTGATGTTAGGGACCAGACCCTTATAATATCTGTGATGTTAGGGACCAGACCCTTATAATATCTGTGATGTTAGGGACCAGACCCTTATAATATCTGTGATGATAGGGACCAGACCCTTATAATATCTGTGATGTTAGGGACCAGACCCTTATAATATCTGTGATGATAGGGACCAGACCCTTATAATATCTGTGATGTTAGGGAATCGAACCCTTCTAATATTCGAAAACTAGGGACCAGACCCTTATAATATCTGTGAGGTTATAGGGCGAAAGGCTCTTTAAAACGTATGATTATGAATGTAAAGAAAGTATGTAAGTAAGAAAGAAAGTATGTAAGTAAGAATGATGGTATGAGTACTTATGTGTGTATGAAAGAAAGTTATGAGGTTAAGTACGTATGTATGTAAGAAGGTATTGCATGATATTGTATGATTAACTAGAACTCACTCAGCGTAGCTGACTTTTAGTATGCACGCAGGTGAGCTGATTATAGAGTTAGCATGAGGATGATACACGGCATGGATTGAACGGCTGGCATCTGAAGAAAGAAGTAAAGATGTTTTAAATATAAAGTTTTGTGTTATGGTATCAAAGAAAAGATTTAATGTTTGGTAACAAATGATTGATGTTTTATATTCCGCGAAAAGTTTTAATAAACTCTTATTTGAAGAACTGTGTTTATGAGTAAATCCGACGCTAAAGTAGGGTCACCGGGTTCGGGGCCTTACAATCTCCCAACGAGTTCATAGATGGATTCCATATGCTTAATATCAAAGAACTTGTAAAAATGATTTTTGAAACTCAAATCTAGCAACAAACATGTTTAAACAACTATTTTAACAAAACTAGTAAACAAAAGTTCGGTTTCCGGTTTGGACTAGTTTCGGTTAAACCGAGGTTAGTCTTATACAAACCCACATCATGGAACTTGTAAATAAGATGAACAAACTAAAGGGTTAGAAGTTAGTCATAAGTGATATGTATAATAAGTTATGTGTGTGTAAATATATATCAAGAACTCGAAGTCCTCCATGAAGCCTTGCCTTATGACATTCGAAACTTAACCAACCAGAGTCGGTGAAGTAACAAATAAAGGAAACAAGGGGTGTGTATTATATATATGTTGTACCACCATATTCAAGAGTTAGTAATGTTAGATGAACAAGTTAGAATGAAAGACTATAGTTAGTTTGACTTGAGAAGTCAAAACTTCAAGAATACATAAGAAATAACAACCTTGAATCTATGGAGTTTTGAGAGAGTTTTTGGAGATGTAGCAAAAGTAAAATGAAGAAGATGGGTGTGTATATATAGGGAAGGAGTGAAGGGTTGGATATAAAGATTCTTTTATGGTTTGCATAAAAATGGGTATGTTTAAATGGTCAAACAATGCATAATATAAAAAAACCAATATTTTATATATTTTAAATGACAAGATCCAATATTTTATATATTTGAAATGTTCGGGTTACAAACGGGTCGGGTTTACATAACAAAAGTGATCCGAAATTGACGAATGTCACAACTTTCAATCAACATCTTAGTCCTTACAATCAAGGACCAGCCCTAGGGTAGCACTTTCGGCCTAGACTCGTAATTTCAAGGGTTAACATTAATATATCTTAAATCTAAATCGTAAGTATATATAAACGAAATATTTAAAAGCCATCTGGTTGCTTTTTAACTTATCTCAAACTATCAGATTGTTTTATTTATAAATGGTGGTTTCTCATGCATTTGACCCGAATTCACGGGTATGGGTCTCACCAAACTCAGATAGCCCTTAAACGGGTTATAAGATGACATTAAATTAAAAACTAACCTCACTAAATATTGGATATAAAAATCATATAAAATATGAATATACTAGCTAAAAATTAATTCAGATTAAAATAAAAAAGATATGATTTATAATTAAGAAACAATTTATTAGTAAAATTTATAAATGGGTCACGAGTATCACCAAATCCAGATATTTTTTAAATCAGATTTTAACATCTCATTTATTTGTTAAACACTTTCATCATCAAATCCTAAAAATCCTAAGTATATTATTTTCCTTACAATAAGTCAATAAGTAAAATTAAGATCTAAAAAATATATAAATATTATAAACGAATAGTGTAAAACATCCCCGTAATACGGGAAAAGCTAGTATATAAATTAAACTTTTTTTTTTGTAAACATGTATGGATTTTAGTAATCTTAAATATATTTTTTCAAAAAACAATTTTTTTATCTATAATCAATTAAAGATACGAGCTTTTTTTTTATTTCATCACTAACATGTTGCCAACCCTTCATAAAATAGTACAAGGTAGTACCGTAGTAGGATAATATTTCTCTCTCTCTCTCTCTCTCTCTCTCTCTCTCTCTCTCTCTCTCTCTCTCTCTTATTTTTAACCCATGTCCTTTTCATCCGTTACTTTTATCCCCTAAACTTTTCATATTTTAACGTTACTATTTTTTCATGGTTTTAAGCCATCGCTACACTTAGTAACTTATAATATGTAAGTGTAACACTCTCAAAATTTTGATTTAAATTTGACAACTTAGAAAAGTTGTGGGATAAAAAATAATCTCAAGACAAGTCATGAGAAAAATATTAAATAAGGAAATATAAGAAAAATAAGGAAAATAAAAATATTTCCTAAAGTTAAGTTTACTTACATGAAAGAAATTCCATCCCACATTGAAAGATGTAAGAAAGTGGAAGCATTCCACTAAGGTATAAATAAGAAAAATAGAATCCATCCCACATGGAAAGTGGTAAAGAAATGGAAGCTCTTTATAAGAAAAAGATTTCCATAGTAATATTCTTTTATGAATATCATGCACCAAGTGGTCCTGGCGGAGGGTGCGTAGCACCCGACACGCTCGGGCGAGGACGAGGACGAGGGCGACGCCGAACGGCGTTGGGCGCAATGTGGCGCTTTGATAGCGCACGCTCGCATCGCCACGAGCGCATTGAGAGCCGCCTTAGTATTTTTGGACAACGAGAATTAGACTAGAAATGACAAGCTATAAAAGACGAAGGACTAAAACTGAAAAATAATATCCAGGGACCCATCGCGCTACGCGACGAGTCCAAGGGGACGGCCATCGCGATACGCGATAGGCTGTGATGACACATCAACATGTGGCAACACACTAGGACACGTGGCAGATTGTGTCAGACCACGTGGCACACGTGTCAGGCCACGTGGCGACACGTGGCGTGACCTCAGAAAAAGGGCCATCGCGATACGCGATGGCGAGAGAAGTAGGACCCATCGCGTACCGCGATGGGATCCAAAATCAGCTATAAATAGGGGGTGGATCGGCTCATTCCCACACACCTCCCATACTCTCTCTCTCTCTAACTACTTTCTCTCTCTACCTCGGTTTGCGTGCCGGGCACTGTTTTGCGTGCCACCTGTAACACCCCGACCAAAGGCGGATTATACATCGGGGCGCCACATATTGTTTCATTACTCGTGACACTATTGGGTGTCAATATTTAATAAATACATTCATTCGCGCACGCGCATGGTAAACACAAGATAACATAAATCATCATAAAATCAATATATTATAAATCATAATATTCGGACAACAATAACTTGTCTTGATACATTTTAATCTAGGTCCAAAATAAAGAAAACTTCCTATGTGTCCACAAGCTCCAAAACAGCTACTGCAAACCTGAACATGTGTTAAAATAAACGTCAAACACTTGCGTGTTGGTGAGAAATCAAGTTTAATACAATACATAGATAACAATAAATCTGCGCGCAACATGTGTATGTCTGGTTTTCAACAAGGGTGTAATCTGATCGGGACCAACTCTAAGATTCATAAGACTGCCAGTGCTCACAATTGAGCTCACAAACAAGACAAACTGTGCATGTGTAAACAAAAGAGAAAATCATAAACGATAGTTCTCCCGTGTTCATCTAATGGTACCATGAGAACTGCGGAATAGACCGACAAGACGGTTAATGATCCACACATACAAATAAACAGCCAAGTCTACGTCCTCAACACATGGGATACTGCGCGACTAAAGTTCATAAACAAGTTTAAGACTCTAAGTTTGTATGAACACATGAACATCCCAAAACATTAAAAATAAAAAGGGATTAGGTACGAGATTACTCACTTGATAAACGATGCGGTGTAAGATAAAGCAAGAACCAACTTTAAACAAGCACAAGTTAACCTATAAATAAGATTATTGTTTTAATGATTTGTTTTAAGTCTTGATTATAAGTTAGCCTAATTAATAAGTAAATTATTATATATAATATATATATTACCGGAAAAGCAGGGCAGAACAGGGAGGAGAACGGAGGCAAGAGAGGAGGCGGCAGAGAGAGCAAGGAGCAAGAGAGAATAGGAGAGATTAAGTGTTTTGTGTGTGTAGTGTTATGAAAATATTATTATTATTTATAGGAAAACCCTAGGAGACATAATCCCTAGAAAAGGGGAAAGGATCTTTAACAGGATCAAGCAAAAGATATTAAAAAGCAAAAGATATCAAAAAGCATAAGAAAACAAAAGCAAAAGATATGGAAAGATATGGCAGCTGCAGGGGGCAAGATAAAGCTGACAGGTTAACAGTAAAAAGCATGGGCGGATCAGATAAAGGTACGGTCAAGCATGGAAAAAGCAGATCTCCAAAGATAATGTCAGTCACTTTTTCTGCCAACCAATGGGGTTGGTGCGCATGCTGCGCCGAAAGTAACTTTTCAGACATAAAGCAGATTAGGTCAACAGCTCAAAAGATAAGACAACTCAAAAGCAACGGCTAGATTAAACAGAAGAAAACTCAAAGGGGTTTAGCGCGAGAAGGCTAAGGCGCGAAGGCAGACACAGAAGGTCAAGAGAGCGCGAGCGCGAAGGCAGATGGAACCAACCTTAACGCGTCGCGGAAAGAACTACATTTCTAAGCGCGCCGCGGGAAGAATCACATTTCTTAGCGCGCCGCGGGAGGAATTAAAATTCCTAGCGCGCCGCGGGAAGAACTATAATTCTTCGCGCGTCGAGGGATGAACTACGATTCTTAGCGCGTCGCGGGAAGAACTACCGTTCTTAGCGCGCTGCGAGAAGAATTACAATTCTTAGCGCGCTGCGAGAAGAGTTCGTCTCGCGTAACGTTGAAACATGTGGTCTTCACGCAGGATTCCTTGTAAGGGGTCTGGCGCGGGGAGCTGCGCAGACAACCTTAGGCGGGAAGGAACAAAGGACAAGCAAAGAGTTAGAAGAAAGAGGGAAACAAGGCGTAAGGGCGGGACGGCGACAAGAGGGAAAAGACGACGGAAAGAGAGGAGAGGGACGGGACGGCGGAAAGAAAGAGAGAGAAAGAGGCGGGAAGGAAAATATATATTATTATTAAAAGTAAAATATAAGTATAAATAAATATTAAATCATAAAAGAAAGAGATCGGGTCAGAGAAACGGGTACCTGGGTCGGGTCGGATTCGGGCAGATGTTACAGTCTCCCCTACTTTAAGAAATTTCGTCCCGAAATTTATCTCGAAGTAGGTTGCGCAGAGAACAGGTGCGGGTAGTTGATCTTCATTTGATCTTCCCTTTCCCATGTAAACTCGGCTCCGCGCTTGGACTCCCAGCGAACCTTCACGATAGGGATACGACTGCGCTTGGTTTGCTTTACCTCGGGATCCATAATCTCAACAGGCTTCTCAACGAAATGCATAGTTTCATCAACTTGAACTTCATCAAGTGGAATGTGAAGGTTCTCGTCAGCTAAACACTTCTTGAGATTGGATACATGGAACGTTGGATGCACATTACTGAGCGCGGGCGGCAGGTCAAGTCTGTAGGCAACTTTTCCTACACGCGCGAGAATCTTAAATGGTCCAACATAACGAGGAGCAAGCTTACCTTTCTTCCCAAAGCGGACAACACCCTTCCAGGGCGACACCTTGAGGAGAACAAGATCACCAACTTGAAATTCGAGAGGCTTTCGCCTGCGATCTGCGTAACTCTTCTGTCGGCTTCTGGCAGTCAGCAGATGATCACGGATCTTGGCGATTTTATCGGTTGTCTCTTGAACAAGTTCGGGTCCTGTGATTTGAGTTTCACCCACTTCGCTCCAGCAAATCGGGGAGCGGCACTTACGACCGTAAAGTGCTTCAAATGGGGCCATACCGATACTGGAATGATAGCTGTTATTATAAGAGAACTCAATTAAAGGCAGGTGTGAATCCCAATTACCTCCAAAATCAAGAACACAAGATCGGAGCATATCCTCAAGAGTTTGAATAGTTCGCTCAGACTGACCGTCAGTCTGAGGATGATATGCCGTACTTATGTCCAAGCGAGTTCCTAGCGCAGATTGGAGAGATTTCCAAAAGCGGGATATAAAACGGTCATCGCGATCGGATATGATGCTCAAAGGAGTACCATGGCGGCAGACAATTTCCTTGACATAAAGCTGCGCGAGATGCTCAACACGGTAGTTTTCACGAATGGGCATGAAGTGAGCAGACTTAGTCAAACGATCCACTATTACCCAAATGCTATCATGTTTGCTTGCTGTCAAAGGTAACTTGGTAATAAAGTCCATTGCTATACCTTCCCATTTTCACGTAGGAATTTCTGGTTGTTCGAGCAAACCAGATGGGCGTTGGTGTTCAGCTTTTACCATTAGAACAAGTCAGGCATTTAGCTACGAACACAGCAATATCCTTTTTCATACCGGGCCACCAATAAGTAATGCGCAAATCCTTGTACATCTTATCAGCGCCGGGATGAATAGAATACCGAGATTTGTGCGCTTCACTCAGGATATCAGCGCGAAGATTCTCATCAAAGGGAATCCAGATGCGATTAAGATAGCAGAGAATTCCACTCAGATTAGGGACAAAATGTGCTTCCGCGCCACACGCTAACTCGGCGCGAAGGTTACCATTACTGATGGATGCGCGCTGCGCGTCACGAATGCGCGATTCAAGGTTGCTTTGGATCGGCGCGAAGTGAAGCTGCGTGCGCGGCAAGATACAGTTAAGCTGGCAGGGATTTCGGCTGAGCGCATCGGCTACCACATTAGCCTTACCAGGATGATACCGGATCTCACAATCGTAATCGCTGATGAGTTCGTTCCATCGGCGTTGCCTCATGTTAAGTTCCTTCTGATCAAAGATATGCTGAAGGCTTTTATGGTCAGTGTAAAGGATACACTTAGTACCATAAAGGTAGTGTCTCCAGATCTTCAAGGCAAAAACAACTGCACCTAGTTCGAGGTCGTGAGTTGTATAATTCTTTTCATGAACCTTGAGTTGCCTTGATGCGTAAGCGATAACCTTGCCTCGTTGCATAAGAACACAACCGAGACCTTGGTTGGATGCATCGCAATACACGACAAAATCTTCATTACCCTCAGGTAGCGCAAGAACAGGAGCTTCACACAACAAACGCTTAAGCGTCAGAAAGGCTTCTTCTTGCTTCGAGCCCCAAATATACGGTTTACCTTTGTGCGTTAGAGCTGTTAAAGGCAAAGCGATCTTTGAGAAGTTCGAAATGAAGCGCCGGTAATAACCAGCTAAGCCCAGAAAGGAACGGATCTCAGAAGGAGTGGATGGCGTCAACCAGTTCTTGATTGCTTCAATCTTGGATGGGTCGACATGGATACCCATCTTGTTGACAACATGGCTAAGAAACTGTACTTCATCAGACCAAAATTCACACTTGGAAAGCTTAGCATAGAGTTGCTCAGCTCTAAGCTTTTGCAATACCAATCGGAGATGTTGCTCATGCTCGGCCTTGGTCTTAGAATACACCAGAACATCATCGATAAACACAATCACGAATTTATCCAAGAAAGGCCTACACACCCGATTCATTAGATCCATGAAAACGGCGGGTGCGTTGGTTAAACCGAAGGACATGACCAAGAATTCAAAATGGCCATAACGAGTTCGAAAAGCAGTCTTCGGAACATCTTCATCGCGGATGCGCAACTGGTGATAGCCAGAGTGGAGATCAATCTTCGAGAAACAAGAGGCACCTTGGAGTTGATCAAAGAGGTCGTCAATACGCGGTAAGGGATACCGGTTTTTAATGGTGAGTTTGTTCAACTCGCGGTAATCAATACACATGCGAAACGATCCATCTTTCTTTTTAACGAACAACACCGGAGCACCCCAGGGCGAAGAGCTAGGGCGAATGAATCCTTTAGCTGTCAACTCTTGAAGTTGGCTTGCCAATTCTTGCATCTCAGCGGGCGCAAGACGGTAAGGAGATTTAGCTACGGGGGAAGCACCAGGGACAAGATCAATACGGAACTCGACTTCCCGAGCGGGAGGGATACCAGGAAGATCATCAGGAAAAACTTCAGGGAAATCACGCACAACAGGGATATCGCGAAGCTTCTTTTCTTCAGCAGGTTTAACCACATGGGCTAGAAATGCAATACACCTTTTCCGCATGAGCCTTCGGGCTTCGGCGCAAGACATAAGCTTAAGACCGCGGGAGGGTTTCTCGCCGTAGATATGAAGATCACCATTTTCTCGAGGAATGCGAATCAACTTCTTGGCGCAAATAACTTCGGCGCGATTCTTCGAGAGCCAGTCCATACCAATAATAACATCAAAGCTTCCAAGAGGCATGGGGATGAGGTCGATCAGGAAATCGTTTTCGTTAAGGTTAAGCGTGCAATCCTTGATCACAGAATTAATTAAAACAGTTTCACCGTTAGCCAATTCAACTGAAAAATCTTCTTTTAAGTTATCGCTGCGCGGTCGCGCAAGCTTCTGCTCGAAGGCGCGAGAGATAAAACTTCGATCGGCGCCAGTATCAAAAAGTATAGAAGCATAAAATCCGTTAAGTAAAAATGTACCATTAACTACGTCATTATTCGCTTGCGCTTGGTGCGCGGTTATGTTAAAAGCTCGTCCACGCGTTACTTGGTTTGAAATCTGGTTCACCGGATTCGCTTGTGTAATCTGAACTTGTAGTCTCGGGCACGCGTTCCGGAAATGACTGGGATCACCGCAGTTAAAGCACGATCTGGGTCGTGGGTTTTGGTAGGTTGGTTGTGGGTTCTGCGGGTAGACTGGTGGTGTTGGCGCAATTGGATTGGCGAGAAGGACTCTACAGTTTTCTGCAAGGTGACCAGCGCGGCCACATCGGGTACAAAGTCGACATGGGACTTGAGGTGGGTGGTGGAGTCTACAGGTTGGGCAAAAGGGGTGATTTCCTGTGTAAGGTTTCTTAGGTGGCGGGGCAGGGAGTGCGGGATTGGTTAAGGCATAGTTGTGGACTACAGGAGGTGTTGGGTAGGCTGACAGTGGGTTAGGCGCGTAAACTGGAGGTTGGTAGGTGGGTTGCTGGACTATGGGCGGGTTGGTAAGCGCATAGGCCTTGCGCCTGCGCTTGAGGTTGTTACGGTTTGAGGGTTCTGGTTTGGTTTCTGTTGGTTCAGGGGCAGTCTTGGTGGGTTTGGTTTTCTCAGCTCCCCGTAGGAACAGGGTTCCTGCTCTGACATGGTTGTCGCTGAGCACAGCGGCCAACTCAATGGCGTCAGAGAGGGTTACTGGGTTTCTGGCCCATACAGAATCTTGAATTTCCATGGGGAGACCCCCAAGGAATTTCTCTATGGCTCGGCGGGAAGGGGTAACAAGGTGAGGGACAAGCAAACTTAGTTCGTGGAAGCGCGTCGCGTACTCGCGCGCTTCACCGCTGTATTGCTTCAAGTTCCAGAATTCTTCCTCCAGGCGTTTAACTTCGTTGGGAGGGCAGAATTCTCGCGTCAGAATTTCCTTAAATTCCTCCCAGAGCATGCTGGAAGCAGCTTCTGCGCCACGCGCATGGGCTACTCCATTCCACCATGTAAGCGCTCTAGATTCCAGGACACTGGAAGCATATAGGGTTCGTCTGTCTGAGGGGCATTGGGTGTGGAGGAAAGTGTTTTCTATTTTCTCAAGCCACTGGAGCATCACGGTGGCTCCTTCAAGACCTGTGAACTTTGGAGGGTTACCCGCGTTAAAGGACTTAATGTTGTAACCAGAGGTGTTGGTATTGTTTTGGCTCAAAGCTTGGGCTATTGCGGCGGCCATTTCCTGGGAACGTTGCTGCGAGCGTCTGCGCGCGGCTTCTTTCTTCTTGAGACGGCGACGAGATAGCGGAGGCATTCTATAAAAGTTTTAATTTTAGTTAATATCTTGGTTTTAGCACAAAGTATAACCTCGAAAAGCTTGGTTTCGCGGAGTCAGTTACTGTCAAAAGTTAAAGTAAAATAAATGACCCTAAATGCAGACTTAATAAAGGTAACAAATTCGAATCAAGAATCGACAATTCATGTATCACCATGACTTTCCGAATTCCCAATTTAAAATATACGAGCAAACGAGTATTGGAGATTGACGATTCATGTATCACCATGACTTTTCAATCTTCAATATAAAATATACAAGAAAATGAGTATTGGAGGTTGACAATTCATGTATCACCATGACTTTTCAAGTCTCCAACCTCAGAACATAATCGTAAATGGAAATTGAAAATCAACTATTCATGTATCACCATGACTTTTCGGATTTTCAAATCCAACAAACGAATATGTAAGAAAAATCAATAAAAATCGAAATTCAACAAAAATCGAAATATCGCGGAATAAAACATAAAATCATATACTGCGCAAGCGCGAGCATATTTATAAACAACGAGTAATTAACAATAAGCGTGCAAACATGAGATTTCTCTCATGCGCGAGAAGGGACTCTTAGGTATTCTAGGCCGTTACGTCTAACCACCTATCCTAAAGTCAACGAGCTCTGATACCAATCTGTAACACCCCGACCAAAGGCGGATTATACATCGGGGCGCCACATATTGTTTCATTACTCGTGACACTATTGGGTGTCAATATTTAATAAATACATTCATTCGCGCACGCGCATGGTAAACACAAGATAACATAAATCATCATAAAATCAATATATTATAAATCATAATATTCGGACAACAATAACTTGTCTTGATACATTTTAATCTAGGTCCAAAATAAAGAAAACTTCCTATGTGTCCACAAGCTCCAAAACAGCTACTGCAAACCTGAACATGTGTTAAAATAAACGTCAAACACTTGCGTGTTGGTGAGAAATCAAGTTTAATACAATACATAGATAACAATAAATCTGCGCGCAACATGTGTATGTCTGGTTTTCAACAAGGGTGTAATCTGATCGGGACCAACTCTAAGATTCATAAGACTGCCAGTGCTCACAATTGAGCTCACAAACAAGACAAACTGTGCATGTGTAAACAAAAGAGAAAATCATAAACGATAGTTCTCCCGTGTTCATCTAATGGTACCATGAGAACTGCGGAATAGACCGACAAGACGGTTAATGATCCACACATACAAATAAACAGCCAAGTCTACGTCCTCAACACATGGGATACTGCGCGACTAAAGTTCATAAACAAGTTTAAGACTCTAAGTTTGTATGAACACATGAACATCCCAAAACATTAAAAATAAAAAGGGATTAGGTACGAGATTACTCACTTGATAAACGATGCGGTGTAAGATAAAGCAAGAACCAACTTTAAACAAGCACAAGTTAACCTATAAATAAGATTATTGTTTTAATGATTTGTTTTAAGTCTTGATTATAAGTTAGCCTAATTAATAAGTAAATTATTATATATAATATATATATTACCGGAAAAGCAGGGCAGAACAGGGAGGAGAACGGAGGCAAGAGAGGAGGCGGCAGAGAGAGCAAGGAGCAAGAGAGAATAGGAGAGATTAAGTGTTTTGTGTGTGTAGTGTTATGAAAATATTATTATTATTTATAGGAAAACCCTAGGAGACATAATCCCTAGAAAAGGGGAAAGGATCTTTAACAGGATCAAGCAAAAGATATTAAAAAGCAAAAGATATCAAAAAGCATAAGAAAACAAAAGCAAAAGATATGGAAAGATATGGCAGCTTCAGGGGGCAAGATAAAGCTGACAGGTTAACAGTAAAAAGCATGGGCGGATCAGATAAAGGTACGGTCAAGCATGGAAAAAGCAGATCTCCAAAGATAATGTCAGTCACTTTTTCTGCCAACCAATGGGGTTGGTGCGCATGCTGCGCCGAAAGTAACTTTTCAGACATAAAGCAGATTAGGTCAACAGCTCAAAAGATAAGACAACTCAAAAGCAACGGCTAGATTAAACAGAAGAAAACTCAAAGGGGTTTAGCGCGAGAAGGCTAAGGCGCGAAGGCAGACACAGAAGGTCAAGAGAGCGCGAGCGCGAAGGCAGATGGAACCAACCTTAACGCGTCGCGGAAAGAACTACATTTCTAAGCGCGCCGCGGGAAGAATCACATTTCTTAGCGCGCCGCGGGAGGAATTAAAATTCCTAGCGCGCCGCGGGAAGAACTATAATTCTTCGCGCGTCGAGGGATGAACTACGATTCTTAGCGCGTCGCGGGAAGAACTACCGTTCTTAGCGCGCTGCGAGAAGAATTACAATTCTTAGCGCGCTGCGAGAAGAGTTCGTCTCGCGTAACGTTGAAACATGTGGTCTTCACGCAGGATTCCTTGTAAGGGGTCTGGCGCGGGGAGCTGCGCAGACAACCTTAGGCGGGAAGGAACAAAGGACAAGCAAAGAGTTAGAAGAAAGAGGGAAACAAGGCGTAAGGGCGGGACGGCGACAAGAGGGAAAAGACGACGGAAAGAGAGGAGAGGGACGGGACGGCGGAAAGAAAGAGAGAGAAAGAGGCGGGAAGGAAAATATATATTATTATTAAAAGTAAAATATAAGTATAAATAAATATTAAATCATAAAAGAAAGAGATCGGGTCAGAGAAACGGGTACCTGGGTCGGGTCGGATTCGGGCAGATGTTACACCACCGACCTGATAATCATAACATCGTTATCCGTGCCACAAACCCGGTGTTTTCCTCGAAGTGCGTGCCACTCAAGAAACCCGAAATTCGTCTCAAAGTACGTGCATGACCCGGCGATACCCGAACGTTGTCTTGTTTGCGTGCCAAGAGGAGTTTATCAAGAACGCCTCGATAGACGTGCATAGAGTAGAAGTGCTGCTCGTATAAGCTTAAGAATATCTAACTTCGAATACCCGTGCGAGGTAAGGGGTTCTGCCTAAGTTATTATTTTATTATAAATGGCTTAGACCATAGTCGGAGGTATAGCCGAACCTTGATTATAATATAACTTTTCTTAAGCAAAGGTTATAGTTAAATATAGTTTCTTCTTGACTAAAAAACATAAGTAATTATATACCAAGGGTATACTAAATAGTATTTCTTTATTATTAAGAAATATGATATTCAAAGAATAATGTATAGACGTTTCTTCTTGAAGAAGAAACGTAGCATATGATTGGTAAATAAAGAAAGGGACTAAAGGGCAAAAATGTTTTATAAATGATTTTATCAAGGTTAACACTATACAAAAACAGACTTGAGGTCTGAAGCTAGATCGATGATCTAGTTATTTATACAAAATGTTATTCTCGTACTATAGGTCTGAGGTAACCAATCAAGAGACAGAATCAGAAAACAGGAATCAGTAACTGAAACTGATTACAAACAGAAAAGGTGAATACGCCCCAAACCTTTTATAATGAGTCTGAATGGTTTAAAAACTTTGTGTACAATAATAAGAAACGGACACTCTGATTAAGAGTATACATGTGTCTGGACCAAACATACATGGTGACTCGGCATTTCCCCGAGGCCATGCATATCATCAACATGCCTCTGAAGTTCTACGGGACTGTTCAGAGAAATGATATTGTGTATATAAGTAATTGTACATGGTACTTAGGGTAATTTTATCCCAATTTAGTTGGGTGCCTAATGAGTAGTCACAAAGGTATTATTGTTGGTTTCACAAAGGTATTGAAAAGATATTTTTAGAGTCAGCGTTATTCACCAGCTTTGTGCTGACGTATTTTCCCCAATGTTACAGGGAAACAAGAAAGGTTAGAACAGACAAGGAAGAAGAAATAGAAGATTGGAGTTATAGTCATTCGATGCTATCTGATGGCTCAGATATTTTATTTAAAAATATTTTAAAAGAATTATGTTTTATAAAGAAAAATATTTAAAATATCAAACGGGTATTTAAACCCGAGTTTTTAATAACAAGTTTTCAATATGATTTTATTAAAGACTTCCGCTGAAATAAAACCCGCAACTCTGATTTATTTACAAAATAGGTACCGACTTGTGGTCACATGCCTAGGCCCTAAAGTAAGGTTTGACAGTAAGCCATTCATTATGTAACTATATGTTTTACTGCTGATTTAGTCTAAGGTGCCCAATCAAAATTTGTATATAAAGTTTGGGCTAAAGATCATTTATTAACTTAACTTTATTTTTATGCTTGAGTTGAGCTCGAGCTTATTTAACCTTGGTTTTTTTAACATATCAATTTTAATTTGTTTACAAGTAATACGACTTATTTACAACCCAAATTACTTATGTGATCATGATGACTGGATAAAACCTAAAATCATATCACTTTCATAAACTAGCTTTCGTGTTGAAATATACTTGCCATCTTTTTTATCATTAGAATCATCACACTTTCTTTTCCTTTATTTATCCTTTTAAGGGCACTCTTTCCACCTTAAAATACCACAATCAAGTAACCTTAATTAGTAATTACTTATGTAGTCCTGACGAATCCATTGTATCACTTCTGTAAACTAGTTTTTGTGTTAAAAGTAGATTTGCATTCTCTTATATAAAGTAGACCGTGACTATTGCCACTTTATGATGCCACAAGCAAGCACTTTCTTGATATTCACTTGTGCGTATATTCACCATTTTTTCTTTTATCTGATTATTTCAATATTATAGTGTATTTCTAGGTATGTATTACCTAATACACATGCATGCATGTAGTGTGTTTGTTGTGTAAAGTTTAAAACATGCATCAGTACTAAGCGCGACTTCCTTTTCAATTTTGCTTTCTTTCTCTTTCAATATATATTGACGTGACACTAGGAACATATATCAAAATCAAATCTACTTATTTTGACTATTTTTGCTCCTTAAACAGTATTGACAACTAACTACATAATCAATCCATCGAGTCATGTAAACCGATACAAAACTATTTGGCACTTTCTTCACTATCCTATCTAATTTTGAAACTTTTTATTTATATTTACATATATTTTGGTTGTAGAATTTTAGGGTAGACTCATCGGCGTCGACCCCGGGCCAACAACGCTCGAGGCCAGAGTTCTCCGACCGAGGCCACCCCATTGGCCAACATCGATTCTTATAACTTTTTCGTAATGAAAACCAACCGAAGTTGCCCGCCACGACGCCCGGGACCAACAACAATCGGTTTTACCAACCTCTGAGTTTTACCAACTGAGGCCACCCCATTGGTCCATCTCAATTTTTTATTTTTCAAATTACTCATTTTGATAAAAAAAAAATTAAACGCTTTTTTTTTAATATATGAAATAAATTAACTCAACCTTGTCAATAGAGGTGCACAAATCGGGTATTGGAAAAAGCCGGGTTCAGGTATGAAACCGGGTTCGGGTATTGAAAAATCGGGTATTAGCAATACCCGGTCGGGTTCGGGTCCGAGTATTGCCTCTAAAAACCACACCCTATGTATCAGATTCGGGTCGGGTATATAATCGGGTATTCTAAAACCGGGTATTTGAATACCCTATTTTCGGGTATTTAAAAAACCATATTTTCGGGTATAGATTGGAATTTTTTAGGGGTTGCACTTTTTAGTGGTATTTTTCGAGTATTTTTCGGTTATTTTTCGAGTAATTTCGTGTATAGATCAGGTATTTGAAAAACATGGTTTCGGGTATTGGAAAAACCCGGTTCTGGGTATGGAACCGGTTCAGGCTTCCAGGTCCGGTTTGGGCATGGGTTTTGGTATTAAAATGCATACCCTATTTGTACCCTACGGGTAGGGTCGGGTACGGGTTCGGATATTAAAAACCCGGGTATAAAAAAACCGGTTTCGAGGATTTTTCAGGTCCGGTTCCGGGTTCGGGTTTTTTTTCACCTGTACTTGTCAATGTAATAAATTTACACACACGGTATGGGTACAAGTCATGGACAAAATCCATCCATTTATCTTTACCTCGTTGTGGCCCAATCTAGACAATATCCATCATCTACCAAAGTTAGTTCTTGGGCTTATCTGCAGCCCAATTCTCACACCACTGCCGACAAGCCTAAGCCCAACACCATAGCTAACATACCCCATTGTTTGTTTATTGATTAGTGATAACTGATTGCCTTCATTTTTTTGACTTGCCACTTCTCTTTTGGTCACCATTGACTTTACACAGTGATTTGAATAATTTAAGACTCAAGAGATCGAAACGTATTACCGTTTAAAGTATTCTCTAGTAAATGTAGAGTTCACGCGTAGATTTGTCAAAGTTCAGCATGTCCGAATGAAGGAATAGAATACATGCGAGTAAAGGTTTTTACCATTGACCTTTAGGTTGTTTTAATTCATTTTATGTAATGTAATAGTCAGTCTCCTTCGCAGAAAGAGCTCTCCCAGGATTGGCATGAGCATATATGTGTGTGTATCAATGTATATATGAGAGCTTCATGTTATCATTCGCTTAATGATAAATTCTTGTATTATCTATGAAATCCAGTGTCGTGGCTTTGAGGAGGGCGACGATTCCTGGCCCAATCACCCAGTAGGCCCAAATGTTTTTAAAATTTTATCTCTCTTTCCAAAAAGAAAAAAAAATATTTTTAATATTTAAACCTAATTATTTTAGTTACTTTACGCCTATTTTTATTTTATAAACATAAAAAAAATGTTGATATAAGGAATAAATTCGATAGAACTGGAATATCCTGTTATGTAAACGATAATAATAATAATAATAATAATAATAATAATAATAATAATAATAATAATAAATTTCCATATCACCAACCCCTCCTTCCCCAAATCTTTGTACGCAACCTTCCTTCCTTGCGCCAATTGATCATCTTCATCATACACCAAGCTATTTTTTTTATTTTTTTTTATATAAATAATCGAAGTTTTATATAATTTACTATAAAACGATTACAATAAAGTGGCAGGCAAACGGGCAACAAGCTATTGGTTTTCCGATCAGGTGCTTCACTGTCTTTTTGATTTGATTATATTATATATTATATAAACGTAAACCCACAAACAATTCGTCAATTTTGACCTTCAATTGTGCTTATTTGACCTTCAATTTCATACCCTTTTGTAGACATGTTATTTGATTATTATTATTATTATTATTATTGGAATTGGATATTGATATTCCCTTTTAACCTAGAACTGAATGCATGTATGCTCTTTCTTTAGTTTTGTTTTGCTAATTGACTGCTAGGGTTTTGTTAAAGACTTGACCTTGAAACCTTAAATTACTTGTATCATGTTACCAGCTTCTAATTTCATGGTCTTAGCATGCTGGTTTTTTTTTATTTTTTTTATTTTGTTTAAAAGCAGGGTAATGAAATGAAATAAAAACTAATCTTTGTACCAAAAAAAAGAAAACAAAGGCCAAAGCATAATGCTGTGTTGTCTGATAATTTATTTATTTGACTAGAACAGACTATCGTTTTTGGTGGTTTTAGTGTTCGTTGGGTTTATTTTGGTGGAAAAGAGGTTTTATGTTTTCTTGTTCTTATTTTGGTTGCACATCAAATTCCATTCTTTTTATTTCTTTTGTAAAGGGTGTTGAAGGGATTTACGGTTTCTTTTAGATTAAGTATCTTCAAGAGTTCTTGGTTTCAGTTTTAATAAAAATATCCAGAAGCGTGTTAGATACGATATGTTTTTGCTCAGTTAGGTGTTTGTAGTCCGTCTTGTCTTTTGAGGGTGCTTGACAGGTTGTTTATTTACTTTTGTTTTTAGTTTTAGTTGTAAAGAAGTTAGTTTATCACATATCTAATCAAATTTAATGAGAATTTTACTTTCAGAACAATTTGGGAGTTTGGATCATAGATACAGAAATACTGTAGTGTGATTGATCTGATTCGAGTATATTTTGACGCCTACCGTTATGGATGAAACAGAAAACAATGATGATTTCACCTTTTGTCAGGTAAGTTCTTTCCAATTAGCTGTGAAATAATGTCACTTTTGTTAACATCTTAAAGCAGAGGTATTCATAGTTCACTGTCCGGCTCAACCAGTTTTGACAAAAAAAAAATATGGCCAAATTGGGTTGGCTGGGCCAGCAGGACCATCCAAACTGGCCGAATCGTTTCGGTTTGGCTAGAGGTTTAAATGTGCCAAGCACAAGCTTGGCTCATTTAATTTATGAGAGATCAAGTTCGGCTCGTTAATGGTTTTACAAGCTCAAGCTTGGCTTGCTTATTATTTATTAAATGTTTAATTGCTCTATTATATGTATAATTATTTTTTTATATAGGTATAATCATAATTTGTTTTGTATAACAAAATATACGTCACTTAGTTATTTTATCATAATCTTATATATAATAATATTTAGGGGAAAGTTAACGTACAAATTAAATTAACATGCTAATTGTGACAATCAAGTAGTGTAATTATGTAATTACATCGTAGTGTAATTACACTATGTTTTATATATAATTACACTACTTGATTCACACAATTAGCACGTTAATTTAATTTGTATTTGATCCAAACCCATATTATTATTTAGTTATATTATTTTTTATAAATTAAAAGGTATTATATTTATTTAATTAGTTAGCTCATGAGCCTAATCAAGCTCAAGATCGTTTGTTAAATGATTTCCAGTTTAGGATCGGGCTGATTTAAGCCTAGCCTGTTTTGAGCTTTAATCGAATCGGTATCCTATAGGCTGTAGCTCATGAGCGGCTCAACTCGTTTAAACTCGTAGGTTTGACAATCCAGGCAATTGGAAACTTTCTGATTTTATTTTGAATCATTAGTTTGATAGTTATGGTTCGTAAATATTCTATATATGCATAACTAAATATTCTAACATGAAAAATAAGGATAAACAAGTAAACGACTGGTTCGGCTTACACGGCCGGTTCCAGAGCGTGAACTGAACTTTTAAACCCTGTTTCTCAAACCTTGAACCGAACCATATGAATCTCAAACGAGTGAAACAAACTGATTTGCTTCATTTGGACAGTTCAGCCGGTTTTAACTGTTTATGTACACAGTACATCTCATATTCCTTATCGGTCTTCATTATTATATATGTAGGTTGGTGACTCGGAACTAAACGCTTTTCCAGATGTCAGCAGTATGAGCATAAAAGATGAAAATAATAATGGCACTATTTGGAGTGACAGCTCAAGAACTAATGCTGATTCAGAGAAACACGAAACGGTTGGATCTTTGTCTTTTAAAGTTATCGATGCATCCTCAAAAAACCCATCAACCGAACAAGCAAAGTCAAACGTTGGAAGCTCTAAGGACACAAAAAGTGGTGCAAAAAAACCGATATCTCGGGCTAAGGTTCCTTTTCAAATAGGATATAGTCATATGGACTGGCTTAAGGTTACTCGCACACATCCTGATCTTGCAGGTGTTCACATCTTTTTATTAATTATATAGTTATATTTATATATGTTTGTAACTATAAATTTATTATAATTTTATGCATATACTAAAATACATAGTAGGGATGTAATCATAAAATAATAACCAAGTTTCAGTATTGTTTCAATATAGTCACTCATACTCTTTTCTAAATATAAAAACCACTCAAGTTTTATTATTTTCCATTGTTGTGAAAATTTTCATAATTGTTTAAATTTAGTGACCTAAATGGAACAAATATGAAGTTTGTTTACTATTTGTTGACTTTTAGTTTTTTCTTCACGATTGTCTCCTACTTCAGGCTAAACTTGAAAATAGCAATCACTAAATATTGACCGAGTTTCTATTTGTTTTATTTAGTAAAATGAAATCTAATTTTTTTAAGCATTTTAAATAAAAAAAATCACAACAATGGAACACTATTAACATTTGATTGGTGCTTTAGCTACAAAAAAATGTGACTTTAACGGAACACTGAAGAAACTTGGTTACTATCAGGTAAAACATTCCCTATGTATTATGTAATAATTTTATATAATTTTTTTTTGTATGATAAATCTATAAATAGATAATATAATATATATTATCTATTTACAAATTTATCATACAAAATAAAATTATTATATTACATAAATAACATGCTCAATTAGGCTTGCGAGCTTGTTTGTTAAATGAGCTCTAATTTTGGCTTGCGCTCGTTTAAAATCGGCTCGTTTTAAGCTTTCTCTGAACCGATATCGAGTAGTTTACTAGCAGTTCAGCTCGTTTACACCCCTAATTATGTTCTTAACTATATTGCTTTCTTTGAGTAATTGACTTTCCATTACAAACAGAATCGTCATCGTAAAACTTAAAAAGAAATATATTCTGAATTTAGTGAAAAAAAAATATTTTTTAGGATTGAAGGGACAGTCAAACAAGAGACTGATATCTTTAAGTGAAGTCAAACAACACAATACACAGGACTCGATGTGGACTGTTCTTAAAGGTCGTGTTTACAACATCACTCCATACATGAAATTTCATCCTGGAGGTAAAATGATTTTGGAATTACCATAAAGACGTTGCAATAATATATTTACGGTTTTTTATTCTCTCTTTTTCAGGTGTTGATATGTTAATGAAGGCGGTTGGAAAAGATTGTACCACTCTATTCAGTATCCTTTCATCGTATTTTACTTATTACTGTGTTTACGGTAAACACATGAGTAGGTTGCAATATACGTTAACTGTGTGTGTTAATTACCTTAACGTGTTTGATTAGATAAATATCATGCTTGGGTGAATGCTGAGTTCATGTTGGAGAAGTGTCTCGTCGGGATTCTAGAAGATAGCCGGATATGATATTGGGGACTAAAGCGAAAGATTTTTTTATCACATGTTGGTAGACAAAGAAACACAAGGAATATTGTAACATTAAACAATAATGTTGTGAGTTAAATGTTGATTGATCATTGATGTTCGGAAATTTGCATAAAGATTTGTGATTCTTTGACATCATGATGCATTGATGCATGGTTTTATGTGAGAGAGCTATAGTACTCATTGCACTTCCGGCTAAGTACTTGACTTCAAAGACCGCTAGGTGGTTAGTAGTTTCATCCAATACTTGTTGCAACCATCAAACAAGCACATATGTACCAACTGAATTGTTATACGTGATCTGACACATTAGTAGCTACCTCACGCGTGACAGTTTCGTTTTTAGTTTACTGTGTCTTATTTCCATTTCCCTCTAATTTGGAGGGTATGGAGTGGACGTCGTGAACACCTGGGGAAAGCATCTTGGCCAGGAGTTTCTGGGAACACCGCTCGCCCAGATCTAGTGGGTCTTCTTTTCGACGGAATCCGTGGACCCACCACCGATCCATGGGAAGAATGGGAATATGAATGTGACCGTTTAAAAAAAGATAAAACTTATTTATAAACAATTTGAATCAACTTACTTTTTTTTAAATGGAATCATCATCAAGTTTTGACCGAAAACAACAGAAACAATTTTGAAAGCCGTCACAAGAAATAAACCCATTCAACATACATGGATACCTTCCACAATTAAGTTATTGTAATATTTAATTCTAAAATTATTTATATGTTATATAGTTTTAAATATTATTTGAGATTAACTTGAATAAAAAATAATTTATGTTAAAAATAAATCAAAAAGAGGAAAACTGGGACGAGGCTATGCTTTTTGGCAGAAAAACGGAAAGACACTAGGAAGAAGTGGAAAAAAAAACCATGTATCGGCTATCGCTGATGTGACATGCAGGATAAAATGAGGAAAACGAAAAGAAACATAAAACACTTCCTATAAACTTAGGACGTGGGTTATTTCCATGTATCGAATTCTCTAATTAATGAAAAGGTAAGTGGTGAGTTTATGAATGAAAAAAATTGCGTCTCAATGGATTTTCGAGTTAACGTTGATCCATCTGTGCTAACGCGTGTTAGTTGGTGTTCTTAGACACGATTTCTTCTTAGCCGAAGTGGTGAATATGTATTCGGTTAAAGATCATAGCCCACTTCATAGTTAGAATTTGAGATGTCCTGCAACATTTCATCACCTATCTCCTACTTTTTTAATTCCATTCCCATTTTGCTACATCACTACTGCCGGCAGTCGTTGATATTGTAAAATCATAACAACTCTTGATATAATTATATAATATCCAATTTTAGTAAACCATAATAAAAACAATAATATTCAATATCCTTCTTAGTCTTAGTCTCCAGTGGTTGAATAAACTTGCTCTTCATCATTGAATTGTTAAATTGTTGACCTGCCAATTAAACTTAGTAAGCACATATATATTTTTTCCTCTTTTACAATCTTTACAACAGAAAATTTGTTCTAAATATGTTGTTGAATGGTTCAATTATTGTTGTTTTTTAGTCATGGTTTGTAGTTAATTCAGTTTTTTGTTTGATGATGATCAACAAGTTTTTTTTTTACTCTGCGGTAAGCCATTAAGCCTACTACCAATCACCAATACCCGAGTTCTAGTCGAAATTTAACCATCTATTATTAGTTTGACGCTCCAAAGATTCGAACCTCTTTGACCACCAAATTAGAGGCCTGACGTTGATGATGACGAGGAGGAAGTATGATCCGTACCTTAGAATTTGATGCAGTTATTGGCAGTATATATGCTCAAAGTTAGATTTGTTATCAGAAATGTCATTTTCATGCATGTTGGATTTATTTTCCTCTTGTTTTGCATCAACTTGAACAATAACTTTTTTGGAATAAACTAAAACATTTTAAATAAGTTTTCTGTTCATCGTTTGAAATTTGTTAAACTGTCAATTATCTTTATTCTATTTGTTGGTTGCACAAGTCTAACGAATTTGTTGGTTTTGATTGGTTATGTGACATAGTTTCGTTTTAGTGAAATTATTTAGAAATATTCAAACTTGTTTAGATTGTTTTGTAGCTCAATCAGTAGATATGATTTGTATACAAATGTTTCATCCGGTGATGAGATAATTAACTGTCTTATATTTTATCGTTTTAGGCGTTTGTAGTCCCTCTTGTTCTTGGTCTTTTGAAGCAGTTTGACGGTTGATTTATTTATTTTTTGTAAACTTTAGCTGTAAAGAAGTTTATTTATTATCACTTGGAATGTGTTAGTTTTATTTTATCACATATTTAATCAAATTTGGTGATAATATTGCTTGCAGAACAACTCGGGATCATAGATACCAAAACACTGTCGTGTGACTGTTCTGATTCAAGCATTTTTTTGACATCTGTAATAATGGATGAAACAGAAAACAACAATGATTTCGCTTTTAGTCAGGTAAGTTTTTCCACCATTTGTAGCATCTTCAAACTGAGGCGTTCACAGTTGGTTCGATCGGTTTTGACAAAAGTTATGGGCTGAACCGCTTACATATGGTTTCTAAAAATGGCAA
The DNA here is from genome assembly GCF_021521415.1 of Bidens hawaiensis. Taxonomy (NCBI): domain Eukaryota; kingdom Viridiplantae; phylum Streptophyta; class Magnoliopsida; order Asterales; family Asteraceae; genus Bidens; species Bidens hawaiensis. The sequence continues at coordinate 137,794 of NW_027505068.1, read as the reverse complement.
AATTTATTTTCCTGGTTGGTCAGGTCGGGTCACCAAGACTGGCAAAGCGGTCGAAATGGTTTGGTTTGGCTAGCTGTGTAAACAACCCAAGCCTGAGCTTGCCTAAGCTTGTGCTCGGCTCGTCTAATTTAAGAGAGCTCGAGTGTGACTCGTTTATAGTTTTTCTAGCTCGAGCTTGGCTCATCTAGTTTAACGAGAGATTGAGTTCGATTCATTAATCATAATTCTTCTAACTTGAGCTCAGTTGTTTTTTTATGAATTAAATTTTTAACTATTATATTTATTTATATATAATCATATTTATATATACTTGTAGTTTTTATATATAGCTAAATATATATTATTTAGTTATTTTTATCATAATTAATATGTAGTTATTATCTAGTTATATATATATTTTTATTTAATTATATATTTGTTATACAAAAGAAATTATTATATTGGTTTAAATAATAGGCTCATAAGCCTCGTCACTCGAGTTCGTTTATTGAATGAACTCCAATTTAAGCTCGAGCTCATTGAAGCTCAACTTGTTTCCAGCTTTAAGCGAGCTGATCTCGAGTAGCCCATGAGCTGCTCGACTCTTTTAAACCCTTAGGTTTGACGATCTCGGCAGTTTGCAACTTCTAATTAATTTTTAATTTTGTTGGGAATCATTAATTCGTATTGAATTTTAAAAACAATGATAAAGATAGTTCATAAATAGTATACATATGCATAACTAACGATCCGAAAATGAATAATAAAGGTATATAACTGGTTCAGTTTACATAACCTGTTTCAAATTCCAAAACCTTGCTTCATTTGGAAAGTTCACTCGGTTTTAACGGTTTATGTACACTGCATCTACAACTCTTCAAGGATGTATTCTTTATCAGTCTTCATTATATTATACTTATAGGTTGGCCACCTACAACCAATAGGTATTCCAGATGCCAGCACTATGAGCATAAACGACGACAAGAATAATGACACTAATTGGAGCGACAATGCAAGAGCTAATACTGATTCAGATAAGCAGGAAAAGGTTGGATCTTTGTCTTTTAAGGTTACTGATGCATCCCCAAAAAAACCGTCAACTGAACATTCAAAGTTGAATGCTGGAAGTTCAAAGGACACAAAAGCTGGTGCGAAAAGTCCGACATGTCGAGCTAAAGTTCCTTTTGAAATAGGATATACTCATATGGATTGGCTCAAAGTTACTCGCACACATCCTGATCTAGCTGGTACTCACATCTTATTATGTAGTTATTTATGTAATTACATATTTAACATATTAAAAAATTTATATTTACATAGATATATGACATGTTCGTTTAGGCTTTGAGAGCCGATATTGAGTAGCTTATGAGCTGCTCTCTTCGTTTACACCCCTAATCATGCGCTTCACTTTATTATTTTCATCCTGTAATTGACTTCCCATCACAAACAGACCGTCATCTGAATTAAGATTTATTTTCAGGAATAAAGGGACAGTCAAACACGAGACTGATATCGTTAAGTGAAGTCAAACAACACAATACCGAGGACTCGATGTGGACTGTTTTTAAAGGTTGTGTTTATAACATCACTCCATACATGAAATATCATCCTGGAGGTAAAATGCATGATTTATGTGAATTATCATAAAGACATATGTTTACTTTTTTTTAATTATCTATCTTTCAGGTGTCGATATGTTAAAGAAGGCGGTTGGAAAAGATTGTACCACTCTATTCCGTATCCTAACATCATATTTTAGATCATCAAACATTTAACTTATGCTATTAATTCAAATATTTAAATTATTACTGTGTTTATAATAAGCCCATAATAAGTTGCAGTATCCATTAATTGTTTGTGATAATCACCTTAACGCGTTGGTTTAGATAAATACCATGCTTGGGTGAATGCTGAGTTCATGTTGGAGAAGTGCGTTGTCGGGATTCTAGAAGATAGCCGGATATGATAGTCTGATAGTTTTCCGGGGACTAAACTGCTACATGCTGGTAGACAAAGAAACACAAAAGTAATATTGTAACATTAAAACATAATGGATTACTGGTGTAAGTTTACAGTTGATTGATGTTGGGAAAATTGCATAAAGATTTGTGATTTTTTGACATCATGATGCATTGTTTTATGTAAGAGAGCTATAGAACTCATTGCACTTGTCACTTGATGGTAAATAAGATCAAAAATATATGTATGTACTGAATCCCCTGAATTTGCATATAGATTTCTAGTTTGTTATAATACTTTAGGATAAAATATCCTTGTAAGAATTAGGGAAATTCGAGACGGAACCATTTAAACCAAAGTAAATCATTCGGTTTGAGATTCATATGGGTTTGTGGCTATAGGAACCAGGTTTAGTTATTCGGTTCATAGTTTGGAATTTGAAATTGTCGTTTACCTTTATTATTTACTTTTATTTTTGAAATAGACAGCTACGCATATCGTTTTTAGAAATTTGATATACGTTTACGATTTTAAAAAGATAATACAACCCGCCAAGCTAGACCTTTTTGTCTAGTCATGGGTGCGGCTTGTCCTACCAAATTACATGTGTTTGTCGTTTATTAAAAATATAGTTAGCTAAACTTTGAACAACTTGATTCACCACACAACACCAATGTTGGATAAAATCTGAGTTCCGAAGATTCTCCTAAGTCAAGACTTGTGAAATACCTCCGGTTTTACACTCGACGAGGAAGATGAAGATGAGGTAATTGTTTGGTCCACCTTTATTATGGAACAACAAAGTGACGAATGAATAAATTGTTAGGACTATATACGCAATCTTCTGAAAGTTTGGGATCAAAAGTAAAACTTTGATTTACAGTGTAATATAATCCATCTATAAAATTATGCCATTGGTTTGATTCTGACGTAAAAATAAAAAATAATGTCGTCTCATGTCATCTCCATCTCTCTACCCAATGAAGTGTAAAATATATTCATTTGTGTGGCTACGTGTAATCTCCATACTGATTGAAGTGTTAAGATACGTCATTCTTAGACCGCGTGTTAAGAAGGTGAAATAGTGCTCTCAAGTCTCACCCTCCTTGGATCCCTTTGATTGGGTGTGGCAATGGTTTGTAAGCAAGATGGAGATTGGCACGTTAAAGGGGTAATTGCCCTTGGTGCTGATTAGATTGGCTAAGCTTGTAATGGGTGGCGCCCCCTCATGTAATCACGACACTGTCTTATGCGTATCTTCATTTGCGTGTTATGTGTCATCTCTATCTTTTTTCAATTTTTATTATAAACCTTTAAACTTTCAACTTTACCTATATATAAAACTTTAGGAATTTTACAAAATCAGTCACAAAGTAATTTCACTTTTTGTAACACCCCGGCTTAAGCGGAAACGTCTGAGTGTGACGTACAAATTGCTCAAAACACATGTGACACTATTAAGTGACAATATTATCATTATTTAATTTAAGCACCTAAGCCCTGCTTGCGGTGCGCACATATGATGTATATATGTGTGAACCCTCGGGTGGGCAAAAGTGAAATTACACTAATTTTGACGTTATTTTACTAATCTCGTGAAAATAACGTTAAAAGTGACGGACGGTTAATCAGGCATCATGTAGTGGCGTTGATAGCCGAAAGACAAGGGTACATGCACCGATCAGCCGGTGTCCCGATGATTGAGTGCTATGTGTCTTATGTCCAAGGCTTGATGCAAAACTACTATCGGCCGGGGGTCTCACCGGAAACAGCCTCTCTATCCTTATGGGGTAGAGGTAAGGCTGTCTACATCTTACCCTTCTCAGACCCTACCATAGCTTTGCTATTGGTGGGATATACTGAGTACGATGATGATGATTTAATTTAAGCACCAAATACACAAGTTCGAAGACAAAGAAATACAAGAAAAACAAGAACAATTTAACAACTTGTCCATTTATTAAAATACGCTAAGTTCTAATGTCTTCTCCAAGTATTATTCTCAATAACGGTACTTGTAGCATATATATATATAATAAAGTCAACTAAATGAATGTTGGTGAGTTCACACAAGTTTTGATATAAATACGTAAAAACCATACAATTCCATGAAACTTGTGAAATAATAACGCAAGTAAGGATCCTTTCTAGTTAGTAACAACCAACGTACTCAGAGCGCAGTGTCCCTTTTCCACTCGAAACAAAATGGTCCTGACAGCAAAGGAGGCGTATGATCATACTTATTGAAGATACCACGTGCAACTAAGTTTTAAGCAAGTAATCAAGTAAACACACAAATCCATAATATAAATTATAGTTTTGTAAATGAATAAGTAAGTTGTATTGATAGGGTATATATGTTACCCCCAAAATATACAAAACCATTAAAAAAGGGGTGTGAGAAACTCACTTCGAAAATAAGAAATGATAGTTTGAACGAGTCGAACAAACGAGGCGGAGAATCACGGTGGATTATCCTAAACATGTAAATATGTATGCTAGATTTTAACAACGAGTCTAAACGAAAAAGAAACTTACGATAAATGGGGGCTTGGAGATTTTTTTATTTAAAATGAGTTTTAAAAAAATGAATTAAAGTTTATATAAATTATTTGATGTTTATTAGTTGAAGAATGATTTGTAGATGAATAATTATAACTTATTATTAATATAAGCTTAAATAACAAGATTAATTACAATATATGATAAAATGTTTTTTTATTCTAGTAACATAATTAATTAATTAACTAATTAATAAACTTAAATGTTTTGCATGAATTATTATAAAGAAATTATTTATATTAGTTTATGTTGAAATAAAATAAAATACAATAAACAATATTAATTTACTCAATTAATTATTTAGAGAAATCAAGTATATTAGTTTTTATTATAAGAAATCTTTAAATAAAACCATTTTGTATATCTCATCATATTTAAAAGAAACATTTTATAAGTTTATGATGATCAACTTATCATAACATTTAGATAATAGTTATATTTGTTCTTGCAAAATAACTAGGTTTGATATAATATTTAGAAAATCAAAGTGTTTATCTTGGATATCCATGATCATTATAATTCTTCAAACCCAAATATAAGATTTTTATGATAAAAGTATCATGATCATGAAGAATAACATACGAAGCACATTCAAGGTAAAATCAAACAAAAGCTATAAAATGCATTGAATCATAAAAGTTACTTGTTAGTGTTCTCAAACTTAAGATCGTATTGTGGTGTGAAAATAATGAAGGATTAGTTCTCATTTTATAATGCAATTATAGTGTTATGCCTTATAGAATTTATGAAATCAATCATATTTAATATAATTAAAACAAAAGTTAAAATGGTTTAAAAGGTTTCAAAGTGTTTAACTCTTTTAATAAATTTTATTTAATTAAAACATTCATTAGTTTATTTTTATTAGTTAAAACACAACATACGAAGAAGATGATGATGATGATAATAATAATAATAATAATAATAATAATTCAAGATTTTTTCTAGTGATTTGCATGTGAAAAGTTCATGAATAAATTATCTTGATTATGAATGTTTTAAATATGCATGCAATAATACAAGAGTGGTGAAAAGTATAATTGCATAAAAATGATCACATGATTGAAAGGTGAATTACGAGTAAGTTCAAAATTGACGGATATCACATAAAATACATGAAACGAAACTTGAGATTAAATAATAATATTATAAAAATTGTATATCCAAAAATTTTATACGGGTCGGGTTTTCGGGTTTAAAAATTAGTGAATATTACACTTTTATACTTAACACTTTTTCTGAATATTACACTTTTATACTTAACACTTTTTCACTGTCAACTTTTCACGTAAATACTTTTCTCTTTTTAACTTTGGTCCCAAGACTTTTAAACTTCTAGCTTTTGTCACAAATTTTTTTACTTTTTATAAAAATACTTTCGTAACCTTTCGTTTATTTTCTACACACAGGTAAAATTACCATCTTGTTAAAATGCAAAAAGTTAGTTATTGTATTCTCGAAATGCTAAACAAGACAAATACTTGTATCGTAACGAATCGAACCAAGTTCGCAACGCATAGATACAAATACTTGTTAGTATGTAAGAAACATGTTATACTAAGTACTTGTTATTTAACTTTTCACATTTCATCCATGAGAATCCAAACAATCAAACATAACATAAACTATTATGACAATGAAGATTTTGCAGATGAACATGTGTATGTGTTGATCTAATGTCTCATTCCAAAATACGATCTTGCATTTTATAAATATAAAAACACATTAGTTGAAAGATCGTGCAGAAACAATATCATAATATTATAAGCCTTGAATTTCAACACCGCCACCTCCAACACCCCTCGTGGCCATCGAATCATCCTTTGAATCCTCAGTTTAAGGAAATTGCAGACCAGTTTCCTTTTTCTTAGTATAAATTCAAACCATGACAACCCATATTTCCACCATCCAAATTAATCCTACTTCTTCATTTCATTGTGTAAAATTAAACCTTAAAAATGGTGGAATTTGTATCTGTTTTGCTTGCATTAACGTTTGTTTCCACTTGTGTTCTTGCTGCTCCAATTGAAGGTATGCTTCATTGATTTTTTTTATAGGCGATCTAGAAAAATGGTTCGGTGTTTACAATTATTACGCTACAATTTCTAAGTTGCGAAATGATTATTACTCGAGAGAACTTTGTTGTATGTAAGTTAATACCACAACAAAATTGAGGCACCGTGATAGTTATTTCACAACTTTAAAAATTAATAATAATATTTTGCAAAACAATACTATAGAGTAAATACTCTATTTACAAAGTTGTATCTTATGCCTTTTTCCTTCATACCGTTCAAATTAAAATTTTATTTGTATTTGATCTTAAGTCGTATGATATTGTAAATGCAGGTAATTAATCTTAGGTAGCAAAAAAAATTAAAAAATCGTAATTTCACAAATTCATCATTACTTCTTTATTGTTATTTGATAATATAATTTATCTAACGTACAGTTTAATTTTTTCTACAATTTGTAGTATTTAAATACTTAGTTCTATTTATTTATTTCTGTCTAAATTACAATGTAAATTTATTCAAACTTGAGTTTTATTCTTGACACATTATTTTCCGGTTATGTAAATATAAAAATATGTTATTTTCATCATAACTCGGTTTCAATCAAATTAAATCGAAATATAAACTAAACAAAACTATAAACAAAACTAGGTAACTTTTAATTTATAAAAACTAAAATACAATAAACTGTTAGAAAAAATCAAATATTATAACCAAACAATGTAACTTGTAATTTCCAAACTTATAATATCATTCGTGTTTAACGCAGGTCTCTTACCAAATGGAAACTTCGAACAACCACCAAAACCATCCGACATTAAAAACACCCTCCTCCTTCACAAAACCTCATTACCCAAATGGGAAATCACCGGCCACGTGGAGTACATCCACGGCGGCCCTCAACCAAACGGCATGTACTTCCCAGTCGCCAACGGCATCCACGCAGTTAAACTCGGCAATGAAGCCACACTATCCCAAACCATCGAGGTTAAAACCGGCTCGTTGTATGCAGTAACATTCGGTGCTTCAAGAACTTGTGCACAAAAACAGATGCTAAGAGTCTCGGTGCCACCACAAACCGGTGACCTGCCACTACAAACATTGTATTGTAGTGATGGTGCTGATGTGTATGCTTACGGGTTTAAGGCGAATTCGACGAGTGTGAAGCTGACGTTTAAGAACCCTGGGGTTGATGAAGATCCTGAATGTGGTCCGATTGTTGATGCAGTTGCTATTAAGGAGCTTCTCCCTCCAAAACCTACAGGAAGTAAGAAACATTAGCTAGCTTGTTTTTTAAAAATACTTTTTTTTAATCTTTTTTAAACATTGTTAAAAGATTTATATAAATAAAATGGAGGTTTCTACAAATAGCACACATTTTTTTATTTAGAAAATAAATATAAAAACACACTATAAACAAACAGTGGCGAAGATTGCTTAGGGCCCCGGGTGGCCCCGGCCCCTTTGTTTTTTTACGCAGTGTTGTAAATTTAGTCGTTTTCGTTTGGAATTTTTTATACATACTGTAAATTTAGCCGTTTTCGACCCAAATTTTTATAAGTAGTGTAAAATTTAGCCGTTTTCGACCAAAATTTCTTATACGTGGTGTAAAATTTAGCCGTTTTCGGCCGAAATTTCTAATACGTAATGTAAAATTTAAGCCGTTTTCAGCTGAAATTTGTTATACGTAGTGTAAAATTAGTCCTTTTGGCCGAAAATTTGAGCCCGACCATCATCGTTTTTTAAATTTTGTATACATTTTGAATCCGTCCCCCGGTGTCTTTGTCCAAGTTTCGCCACTGTAAACAAAACTGATTTATTTATATATGTTACAGATATATGCAAGTCATGTGTATCTAATATATATTACACATAACCTACGCATCTTTTGATAAACGTTTAAAATAGGAGACATGTATACAAATTACTTAGTGATTTTTTATAATAACAATTTAGTGTGTATTTAAAAAAAAAGCACACACATAAACAAATTAGTTATATTTTTTTGTAATAACACAATGATTTATGTATGAAAAGGAAAAATTTTAAAAATATTAATAGACAACAAATTAAGCCATGTAGGTTTTTATAATTTTAATTTCTCACCGTAATTTTTTATTCTTTATCAATATGTCCATGAACGTTCACACAAGATCTCCAATACTTATTCAAGTTCATATTCATGAATTAAACTCATGGGTTGTTTTGAATTTCAGTTAATCTAGTTAAAAACGGCGGATTCGAAGAAGGTCCACAAGGATTATCCAACTCCTCCAACGGCATCCTCCTCCCTCCACGACAAGAAGACATCACATCACCACTCCCCGGCTGGATCATCGAGTCCATCAAAGCCGTAAAACTCATCGATTCCAACCATTTCAACGTCCCAGCCGGACACTCAGCCATTGAGTTAATGTCCGGAAGAGAAGGGGCCATTGCACAAATCATCCGAACCGTCCCAAACAAACGTTACAAGCTAACGTTTGCAATTGGAGACGCGAAGAACTTTTGCAAAGGAGACATGATGGTTGAAGTATTCGCTGCAAAAGAGACATTGAAAGCAGGGTTTAAGTCAGAAGGAAAGGGGAAATGGAAGATGGTTAGAATGGAGTTTAAAGCGGTATCGGATCGAACAAGATTGAGCTTCTACAGCTCGTTTTATCATACTCGGGTTGATGATACGGTGTCTCTTTGTGGCCCTGTGATTGATCAAGTTAGGGTTTTGTCTATCCGATATTAAGTAGAGGTTTTAACTTGTTTTATTTATATCTTTCAGTTGTATCATCGATTTATATTATTTATAGTATTAAATACACATCTTCTTTTCCCAAACATGATCTATATACGTTACATATGCAAGCATACATAGTACTATACTCATTTATGGAAACCCGGGCATTTATAATTAATGATGTTAATTGTTACACATAATATCAAACATTTTATAAACACAAAGCCAAATATTTACATAAGCATGGTAGAGCGCGGCTTTGGTCCAACGGGACGCAAGGTCGAAACTCGAAACTAGTTCAGGATTCGAATGAAAATAATTTGGGTCAAAATGGAACATTTAAAAAAAAGTATAAGCTTAAATTGGATTAAAACGAGTTGTTTTGAAATAGGTACGTAATTTGGTTTAGCTAAAGCAAAAAAGATTCTGAATAAAATGAGCTTGGTAGAAATAGCAACAGGAGGTGGAGGAGAGACGACTACAATGGTAGAAGCAACGGTGATGAGTAGCAACCAAGAGATGAAAAAAATGAATGAATTTAGTAGCAGGACCAAAGTTTTTAAGCATTTGATTTTAATTAAGTACATGTATAAGTGTATTTTGTGAAATGTAATCTCTGTGTAGTTGTATGACGATATGTGTAGGTGTTTCACATGTATGTTTTTATTATTTGATAATAATATTTTTAAGATGGAAAATAGTGACAATAATGTTTATTTAAATTTGGTTTTAGTTTATTGAATAAATAAAATGACGGCACTCTGACATTCAAAGGTTACTCGGAAAAAGGATAAAGCTTAGTTCTAATATAAACTCTAAAATTAAGATATTTTGGAGCTTCTCAGTTTGGGCGAGATGCATGAAAGAATATACAGAGAATGACGAGTTTGTTTATCGGTTTTAATTTATTTATGAGACGTAGTGTTTTTGCTTAAAATAAGTTGTAAGGAACCTCTCGACACATTTATGTAATGTGAAAACGTTTAAACTTTTAAGTAACAATAATTTTATTTTTTAATTAAGATAGTTTGTTTCATGATTTTTGCGGAACCATATAGGTAACCTGACGTAGCGTGGTGATAAAATTGGATGTCAAACACGTTGATTCTAAGAATACCCGTGAAGAACTTCCCAAAATTCCCATAAAAGACGTAGATCGTAACTAAGATAAATAATTGAACATGTTGATTCACACAAATACCAGGATCAATTTTTTCAACTATCGTTGATTCACAAAGAATACCGATAATTATGTCCTTCACACACTAGCACACATTGTGATAGAGAGGAAATGATTTTTTTTATATATTCCAAACCTTATTTTCTTACATTACAAAATCTCAAGTATAATGATGTGGGGAGATCAAAAGTTTACCAAATAATGACGAAATGAGTTATGGAATTACAAGAGTTTAAATTATTATTTTATGTCTTTTGGTTTAATCATTAGAAGCCCAATGGTTTTCTGTTTTTTTAAATACTTGAGATTTGTAATGTAAAACAAATAAGGTTTGGAATATATAAAAAAAATCATTTCCTCTCTATCATAGTGTGTGTTAGTGTGTGAAAGACCTAATTATCGGTATTTTTTGTGAATCAACGATAGTTGAAAGAATTGATCCTGGGGTTCGTGTGAATCAACAGGTTCAATTATTTATCTTATTTACGATCTACGTCTTTTTTGAGAGTTTTGGGAAGTTCTTCACGGGTATTCTTAGAATCAACGTGTTTGACTTCCAATTTTATCACCACGCTACGTCATAACCAATATAAGTAATTTGTTTCTAGTTGTAGTGGCGAGTAAGTTCTTGTGTATTCATTGATTCATAAACTTTGTATGTATTTGGTTGAACATTATGAATGATTGTAAAAAGTCTGATGCTTTATTATTAGTTATCGTATTTTAAATTGTGTAGCGGTACTTGTAGGTACTCTGTTTTTGTTGTTTTTTCTATGTAGGATTGATTAATTATGATCATATTGTTAATTACATATATGTATGTATTTATTTTTTATTATTAAATAATTCATTGTGATAGTAATAAATGTATAACAAATGTAAATCGGTAAATAATAAACAAAAAGAAGAAGAATAAATAACTTAAAGAAATCGATGAAAGTTAAGGGTTTAAGGGCATCTTCAATGGTATGGAGATATTTGAAACATAAACCATTTATCTTTCTCCTACTTACCCACTAACACCATTCAAACCATCATTCTCTCTCCCTTCTTTATTTTTCTTCTAAGAAAATCCAATACGCATCCCTCAATCTCTCTTTCACTTGGCACATCTCTCCTTCATTTAGATTCTCTCTCTCCTCCAAATAGAACATAATATGCTTTAGAGATCTCCCATTAGATAAGAAACTAAAATTGAATGATAAGATAAATAATAAGCAAAATAATTTAAAATTATTAAATGAGTTAATGGTCATTTTCGTCCCTGTGGTTTGCTACTTTCGCCACTTCAGTCCAAAATTTGTAATTTTGTCAATTTAGTTCTCATAGTTTTAAATATTAGCCAATTACGTCCCATCCGTCTAACCCCATCCAGTTATGCCGTTAGTCTAAGGGTATTTTTGTCTTTCTCCTTTTTATTTTGAGTTAATGGTCATTTTCGTCCATGTGGTTTGATATTTATGTCACTTCATTCCAAAGTTTGTAATTTTGTCAATTTAATTCAGCTTTTTTTGTCTATAACCCTAGATAGCATTATCCAAGCCCAAAACAGGTCTGCATTTACTCTGTCGGCAACAGTAATCATACCTCCTCCTCTCATATTTAGTTTCTAGACGGTTTCTAAACTCTCCCCCATGGTGAAATTCAATGGTAAAGTGGTCAAAGCAATTCCGTAAAACCGAATTGTACGGAAAAAACTAAAAATCGTTTCTTTGATGAATGCATAATAGTTAGGGTTTAGAGATTAACATATCATAACGAAAATCTGAGTCGTAATCAACTATTATACATTAATCAACGAAACGATTTTTAGTTTTTTCTGTACAATTCGGTTTCAGGGAATTACCTTGACCACTTTACCATTTAATTCCACCATGAATAAGCTAGATTTTAGGAAATGTCTAGAAACTAAATATAGGGGGGATATGATACCTGTTGTTAACTGAGTAAATGCATACCAGTATTTGTAAGGCCCCGTTACCGGTGCCCTACTTTGGACGTTGGATTTACTTATAAACAACGTTCTAAATATTAGAGTTAATTAAAACTTTACGCGAGCATACTAAAAGTCAGCTACGCTGAGTGAGTTCTAGTTAATCAAACATAATACAATACATACATAACTACATACTTTCATACTTTTGTTTATAATATACTTACTTACCTTCACACTTTCTTTCTTTCATATACCTACCTTACGTTTTAAAGAGCATTATGCCCTATAACCTTCGCATATATTATTAGGGTATGCAACCCTTTATCCTTCGCATATATTATTAGGGTACGCAACCATTTAACCTTCGCATATATTATTAGGGTATGCAACCCTTTAACCTTACCTTACCTTTCATTATCATATCCATACGTTTAATACTATACACAACATAATTGTACATACATCCGTATTCATATACACATATCATACATACTACACTATACTTGCCTTAACAGTACATGCAATAGCCGAAGGTCGTTCACGTACTGTCAGGCATACATACATATATATCAAGACATACACTTACCATTTAAGGTAAGTGTATTAACATCCACATCGAGTATGTACACAGCCCTGAAAACATAACACAGAAATGGGGCTAGAAACTCACCTGCAGTCGGTTACGTTCACCGTTGATGGTAATCCCTTTCTTCAATTGTGCACGGCTGACTGTATAATAATTACACGTATCAATTAACTCACTACTCATATCATCTTTCTAGTCTTAGCTATTACCCACAACGAACGGGGGTCCGGGGGCAGCGCCCCTGGCAGCGGGGTCTAGGGGCGGCAGCCCTTAGCAAGGTCCAAGGGGCAGAGCCCCTGGCTGGGGTCGATTCTCATAACGAATTAAGTCTGATTCGCTATCCGATTCGTTACCGAACTTAACTTACGCGAACTTAATTGTAAGCGAACTTGTATACAAGCGAAGTTATATACAAGCGAACTTAGCATTAAGCGAAGTTAACTACAAGCGAACATATTCAAAAACGAACTTAACATGCTGCGAACGTAACCAGGCGAACTTAGCATGGTGCGAACCTAACCAGGCGAACTTAGCATGGTGCGAACCTAACCAGGCGAACTTAGCATGCTGCGAACCTAACCAGGCGAACTTAGCATGCTGCGAACCTAACCAGGCGAACTTAGCATGCTGCGAACTTAACCAGGCGAACTTAGCATGCTGCGAACTTATCCAGGCGAACTTTAACAGTAGCGAACTTAGATACGAGCGAAGTTGCCCAGAAACAGCAGCTACGGGTTTTGTCTTAACCCACTAATCGCTTATATTTCAACGTATAAACCTCGGATATGATCTTAACCATTCCCGTAAACGTTCCCATGGCCAATTTCGGATAAGACTCGGCCCGAAAAAGCATAAAGTTTGGACCTTTAGCTTAAAAACGTTCAATACTAGGTTTACGGGTTCATTTAATCGAGCCATTTATGTTCGCGGGTTCAATAGATTTGTTTTATCACCAAGTTTGCTACTTTAATACTTGTTTATACTCGATCTATACTAGATTCAAGTTTCAAAGCTAACCGTTTATAAAAACGTAAACTTTAAAGATAAACGACATACCTTTACGTGTTTTAAGGTTACGGTTTAGCTTGGTTATGAGCTTTTGGTCTTGTATCTATCTTGTGTAATGAGGATTCAACGTTTGTTTGGCTCGGATCTTACTCTCCTATCTCGGCCGTATATGGTGGTGTAGGTGTGTGTGTTTTTGAGTGTGAAAAGAATAAGATGGTAAGAATGAGAATTTAGGGTTTTAGGATGGTTTAAGGGGTATTTATCTCTTAAAGCCCATGGACCTAAGGCCCATTACCCTTTAATCCTTTTTAATTATCCAAGTCCATCATTCTTCTTTATTAACACTAATTAATTATTTAACACACGACAACTTAACGCAACTGTCTTTATTTAATATTAGAATATTTTAAGATGTTACAGTATTTGAGGTTGCTCGATTGTTTTAGGCTTGAATTATGCTCTTCAGGGTTATAAACAAAAAAAAACTGAATTAAACTGTACATTAAATTGACAAATTTTCAAACTTTGGACTGAATTGGCAAAAATATCAAACCACAGGGACTAAGATGATCATTAACTCAAAATTAAAAGAAAAATGACAAAAATACCCTTAAAATAACGGCATAGCTGGATGCCGTTAGACGGATGGGACGTAATTGGCTAATATTTAAAACTATGAGGATTAAATTGACAAAATTACAAATTTTGCACTGAAGTGGTGAAAGTAGCAAACCCCAGGAACGAAAATGGCCATTAACTCAATATAAATTTAAGAACTAGATCGAATAAGACAAAGAAATAAAAAAATAGAATAAGATAAAGAAATTAAGTAAAGAAAAGTTGATATTTTCTAGTGGAATAAGATAACAATAGTAGATTTTAATAATAAAGAATTATGATTTTTTTTATTATTGTATTTTTTAGATAATTATGATTTGCTCCAGTGTAATATGGACAGAATTACTTAGGACACTAAGCTTTTAATTTTAGTTTAAAAATAATTATCCAAAAGTAATGTGGAGGCTGATATTAGAAACCCAGATCTAGTTTATCAGCATACAAAGTCTACCAAGTGAACTGAGCTGCTATTTGTTATCGTTATGGATTATGAAATATATATTATCTCTTTCATAATTTCATCTTCCTCAAAATCCCGTTAGAGTTTACTTTCTTCTCTAAATTACAAACACCACAATTGAGTGTTTATGTTAAGATGTTCTTCACCGTCAACAATGGAGTTTCCAGCAACATCGTCATCCCCGTAGCTTTCCTCATCATCCTCTCTCCCTGGTTATTATCATCCCATCACTAATACTACAATCACCCACCACCACCACCACCACCGCACTCATTCATTAGAAACACTTGCACCAACACCCATTCTGGCGATCCATTTGGGATTTTGAACGGCATGAATAGACTAAGATAAAGAAACAAATAATAATAGAAGAAATAAGACAAAATTTAAACTTTTAAACAAATTAATAGTTTTTCTTAGTAGCTAATTCTTTTTTCTACCTATTTCACCTCCTAGCCTTGAACACATAACTATTTAGTTAGTTATAAATCATACATCCTTTCTACTAGTAAATATGGTAAGTGATTCATGACCAGCCCACTAACCCAACGAACTCTGTTTTACCTTTTTCTAACGGTCGTTAATGTTCATCCTAAAATTTCACATTTTGGTGTATTTTCATTTTCATAAGTAATATAAAGAAAACAAGACATGTGTGACAATGTCACTAAGTTCGAATAAAAAACTTACAAACAGTTATGATGTGTCTTTAACCGCCAACACACATTGACCCACAAAAAATCTTATTGAAATTGAAATTGTTACACGCTTCTCGTCTTGTCATGTTACTTTGTTAAAAAAATTGTATTTTTAACTTATGTCAAAAATAGTGAATGTGAGACGTACTAACTTGGACAGCGATTTTTAATATTAAGTGGGATATTCTGGATCGTAACCTTTTAGTTAAAAGAAAACCTCGTGTGAAAATAGTAACATTTAATTTCCATGTATTTTCTTTAATGACGTGAATAAGCTTTAGCTCAACTAGCGTTGGAGCATAATTGAAGATTTGGGTTGGAGGTCACAAGGTATGATGCTCGAATTTAATCTCAAACGCATTTTACTACAGTAGGCCTTTGTAGAGGTGCACAAAAAACCCGAACCCGGAACCGGACCCGAAATAAATACCCGGCACCGCTTTTTCTAATACCCGGGTTTTTAATACCCGAACCCGAACCCAACCCTACCCGTAGGGTACGGATAGGGTATGCATTTTGGCACTAAAACCCGAACCGGACCCTATTTATATCCGGTAATACCCGAAAACCCGATTTGTACCCGGTAATACCCGAACCCGGAACCGAGGTTTTCCAATACCCGAAACCGGGTATTTCAAATACCCGATGTATACCCGAAAAATACCAGAATAATACCCCTAAAAAGTGTAAACTTTTAAAAAATTCAATCTATATAAAAAAAAATACCGGAAAAAAACCCGAAAAAAACCTGTAAATAGAGTTTTTTCAATACCAATACCCGATAATAGGGTATTCAAATACTCGGTTTTAGAATACCCGGTTCTATACCCGACCCGAACCCGATGCATAGGGTCTGATTTTTTAGAGACAATACCCGACCCGAACCCTACCCGATTATTACCAATACCCGGTCATACCCGTACCCGGTCATACCCGAACCCGGTTCTATACCCGAACCCGGGTATTTAGAAAACCCGATTTGTGCTCTAGACCTTTGGGTGACAGGTTTTCCCTGAAACAAAATATGGTGGGCTTGGACTGTCCAGCGTTATTTGCGTTTGTGGGCTTATAGCGTCGCCTTTTTATTGTTACCATGGGTGGCTGGACTTTATTCATTAGTTGTCCGAAAAATTTCTTTTAACGACCTAAAACAATCTCTTTAATATTACTAATAATTAAATATCATTATTTTTTACATTTTGTTTTATTGCATCCACCTTTGATTTTAATTTTTAAAGAAAAAGTTAATTAATTTTTAATGAGAATCTCTCCTCAACTAAATCAAGGGTTGATGTAGTAGAATATTTTTCTTAATTAATCATTAATATCGCATTAAGGAATAATCATTTATAATTATTCTTAACATATGCTCCCGACCACAAGATTAACCGGATTATCCTTTATCTTAAATACAATCACAATCTTAATATTTTTTGATGATTAAAATCTCCACCTACTTGATTTCTTTCTGTGCGTTTGGATCCATTGTACAAGATTAGGAATGACTAAGATTAAAGTGTTTGCATGTTTGGTTTCTTGTAAATTTATAATAAGAGATGAAACATTAATCGAATATCCAAATCCATCACTCTGTCATGAAATTATCAGGTTTGAACTACGTTTTAAATATGGGTTGATCTCATGAACACACTTAGTTGAGTTCATGTAAGTACGACTCAACCATCACAAATGTCTAAAGCGATAAAAATTTGGGGCTCAACCATATCAAGTGTCTAAAGCGATAAAAATTTAGGGCATTTTTAAATATTTTTTATTATCGAACTCTGACTTATTTTTTTATTTTTTAGACTTATAGGTTTATACTTCGATTTCAGCTTGACATGATAATATTACAATAGTATAATTTAACAAGATTTAGCTGAAATCCGACATTAAATCCCAAGTAACAAAATATTTAGGGGAACCACATTCATAGATTACCTCTTAATCGGTTATATCATATACTCATCTTTTACTGTAATAATTTAGCACTAGACTATCCATCAAAGAGTCACTTAACTTAATATGCTTGATGCCTTGATAAGATATTTGTGTTAAAAGAAAATAAGCATTATTTTGTATTTTAAACATAACCAGAAACCAGATGAGTGATGGATGCATTCTCTAACACAATATTCATAAACTGAAATATCATTTGTCACCCAATAAATCACCAAAGGGTTTAATTTACAAACGATCAAACTAACACACTAACAACATCATCTTCATAAATTCATAATCATGATTAAGCTCTCACAGAAAACACCCTAACCTCATCAATCACAGGACCACACAGAGACCCGAAATCATCAACCCGAGTATGATAATACGAGCTGTAAAACGTGATTCGGGATCGGTTCGCTACCGCCTTAAACTTCATGCTCACCGTCTTCCATTTCCCCTTTCCTTCCGATTTAAACGGAGCTTTTAGCGTCTCTTTTGCCGCAAATGCCTCAACCATCATGTCTCCATGGCACCCGTTCTTCGCGTCTCCAATGGAGAACGAGAGCGTGTAGAGCTTGTTTACGACCGTTCGGAGGATTTGAGCGACCGCACTTTCTCGTCCTGCTACTAGCTCGATGGCTGCAACGCCGGATGGGACGTTGAAGTGTTTGTTGTCGATGAATTTGACCGCTTTTAGCGACTCGATTATCCACCCGGGAAGAGGGGATGTGATGTCTTCTTGTCGGGGCGGAAGGAGGACGCCATTGGACGAGTTGAATAATCGATGAGGACCTTCCTCGAATCCGCCATTCTTCACCAAATTATCTGCAACAAACTTAATTTATAAGTTTTTATGAATTCAGATCTGAATAACTTTGCTCAGATTTGAAAACTTGAGAGTTGTTTCGTTTAATCTAGACAAGTGGCCCAAACGAGCCGAGCTGCTCGTGACTTACTCAAGATCGAATCATTAAAAGGCTTGAAACCAGCCGAGCCTTGTCGAGCTCAAGCCTCTACAAAAGCTCAAAGAGCCGGTTGTATTTTTAGGCTCGTCAAGCCTTTAATGAGCGTATTCTGTTTTTCAGGCTCGTCGAGCTTTAACAAGCCTATTGTGTTTCTTAGGTTCGTCAAGCCTTAACGAGCCTATTGTAATTTCGAGTTTTTAACTCTTTTAAACACTAATTTCACAATGTGATGTCAAGCACAAGTTGAGCTTTAGCTCGTTTAAGATACTGCACACAAGCTCGATCCGAGCTTACACTCGTTATAATTATTCTAAAAATATATAAAAATAACTAAAATATATATAAATTAATTGATAAATAATAATCAAACCTATCTTGAGTTTAAAAGCCAATTCGTGACCAGATCTCAAGCTATAGAGAAAAAGCTCAAGGCGAGTGGAGCTCGAGCTCTTTTAAGTCAAAATGAGCATACTCAAGCTCGGATTCGGATCGTTTTTTATAAAAAAAAACTAAGACAAGCCAAACCCAAGCTCTTGCAAGTCAAAACGAGCCTAGTCGAGCTCGGGTTCGGCTTGTTTACACCCCTTAACTTGAAGGTTTTATTCTATAAAATTAACTAAAATATATATAAATTAATTAATAAATAATCATCGAATCAATCTTGAGTTTTAAAACCAACTTGCGAGCAGATCTCGAGCTCTAGAGAAAAAGCCTGAACTCGAGCTCTTTCAAGTCAAAACAAGCCAGTCGAGCTCAGGTTCGGCTCGTTTATTATTTTCTAAATAATAATCGAGTCAATCTCGAGTTTAAAAACAACCCGCGAGCAAATCTCAAGCTTTTATTAAAAAAACTCAAGACGAAGGCAACTCCGAGCTCTTGCAAGTGAAAACAAGCCGAGCTCGGGTTCGGCTCAATAACACCCCTAAACCTGGAGATATTGCGCTTACAGCGAGTAGGTCTAGGAGGTAAGAGCTCCTTAATAGCCACAGCATCAATCAACGGTCCACACTGGGGATCTTCCTGAACCCCAGGGTTATGAAACGTTAACCTCACACTAGTTGAATTCGCCCGAAACCCATACGCATACACATCACCACCATCGCTACTATACAGCGTCTGCAGCGGCAGGTCACCCGACTGCGGCGGCACCGACACTCTCAACACCTCTTCCTGTGCACAAGTCCTCGAAGCACCAAAAGTAACCGCGTACAAGGACCCGGCTTTCACCGCGATAGTTTGGGAGATAGTGGCCTCGTTTCCCAGGCGCACTGCGTGCACGCCGTGCGCCACTAGGAAGTACATCCCGCCGGGCTGAGGCCCGCCGTTAATGTACTCCACCAGGCCACTGATCTCCCATTTTGGTAAGGCGTTTTTGCCTACCAACACGGTTTTCTTTAGTGCTGTTGGTTTTGGTGGTTCTTCAAAGTTTCCATTTGGCAACAGTCCTGTTAAGTTCAAGTAACAGTGACGCCAGCAATTTTTAGACTAAACAAATAAAATGTTGGCAGCAACACATCATTTCCTTTTATCCCGGAACACAAATAAAAACTTGTGTTCCGGGACAAAGAGTTTGCTCGCTCTATTTTAAATTAGTGAGCCTTATACTGAAAGGCTCAATATTTTGAAATAGAGGAGCAGCTACTCTATCCCAAGATTCATTGAGGTCACGCTGACACGGAGACCTCAATTTATTATTTTGGGATAGAGTAGTTGTTTTTCTATCCCAAAATTTCATTAAGCCTGAATGAAGGCTTAATGAGATTTTTGGAAGTTGCAAACACTAAAACCTTGTGTAGATCTGAAACATATACCTTCCAATGGAGTTGAAGTTGGAGTGTGAGTGGGAGCAGCAAGAACGCAAGAGGAGATGAGTGAGAATGCAAGGAGAAAGTGTGGAAAACTTGCCATTGTTTGAGAGAGAGAGAGAGAAAGGATGGAAGTGAGAAAAGGATGAGGAAATTGGGGGTATATTTAGATTGGGAAGAGGAAACAGGGGATTGTGTAAGAAAAAAGTGAATGATATGAAGATGGGCACGAGGGGTGTTGGGTGAGAAGGGTTATTTTTGGTATTTTTATTTCAAAGTATTCATTACAAAAAAAATAATTACAAATAATTTGTCCTCGATTCATGCAATCTAATCGTAAAGGAAATACCCTCGCAAATATGTTGCTTCCTTTCTTTTTTTTTAAATTTGAAAGAAAGATATTGTTTTATATTAGGAAATAACGTTTATTTTATTTTGGGCATGAAGTTAAAATAGTAATTTTTTTGTTTGTTTGTGTGTTTGGTTAAAACGTTCTTTAGTTTGTTAAAATGATGTTATTTGTGCGAAATAACTGGTTTTGTTTTCTTTTTCTTTTTCACTTCCATACGATTTTAGTATCATTACCGTTACTCCCGTTAACACTCGCGTGAATTGACCAAACGAACGGACATAAAGTGAATGGTGTTACTTGGAAAGGTTTCCTTCAAAATATTTTTGTATAAGAATGTGGAGAACACTACGAAATTAGGGTTTCCAAACCGCTTGTTGCTTGAACTTTCTCACCGTTCGCTCGAAAACTACTCGCTCATTTTTTCGCTAGATTGTAAACGAGTAAAGGTCCGCTTAATTCGGTTCGACTCGAATATTTATAATTTGTTCTATCTATAACTAGTGTTATACATGGCGCGTTGCGCCGGACAGGTTGTTAAAACCCGGGAGATGATAACCCCAAACGTTGTCGATCCCGGGCGTTGAAGCGGTAAGTCAACGCAAATTCGATCGGTTTCGGTTAAGTGTGTTATGATACCGGTCCTAAGAACAAAAATAAAACAAAAACATATAAAATATGAGGTTGACCAATTGAGTGGCGTAAGTCGGTAACACTCGGGCGTTGGGAAGATCCGACATTGCTGATCCTGAAAGTTGAGGTGGTGAGTCTATACAAATTTGGCTAATTTCTGTCACATTGGTTAGGACACTGAATTAAAACAATATGCAGTGAGTCTTATGCTACTTTGTTCGATTTCCGTTATCTTTGTCACGGTATTGGAACTAAAATTCAAGGACCAATACGGTACCGCCAAGTGACCTAATCAATACTTAAAGACACCAAAGTTTGTAATTATTATATATAATGATATGTCCTCAAATACATAATTTGCTTTTATAATTGCCTTGAGTATTGAAATATTGGATATTAAATATTATTCCTTTTTAATTATTAAATATCTTCTAATACTTTAAACAATTAATATAACAAGTAAACAAATTATAAAACCAAATTATATGTTTGTGCATATATAATTATATACATAATTAATTTTTAAACTATTAATTGTTTCATATATTTTATATTCAACTTCAAACATCAGTTTTATAAAAATCTATAACCTATTACTAATTCTTTAAAAACTATACTAATTTATTTTATGTACATTATATTCAGCTTCAAATTTGTTTCTTATAAAAAATATTATGACGGAAAAAAGAAAAAAATAATGCTCAGAAATTCGCTCGATACCTCTTGGAAAATCTTCACTCGATTTTGGCTCGGCTCGATTTTTGATCGGTTTGATTTTGAACCGATCGGCTCGGTTCGATTTGTCAATGAGCCAAGCAACGAGCTAGGATTGAATGGTAGTAACTTTGTTAGGTGGTTATTGTATTTGATCTGTTTTGGTTGATAACTTTTGTGCATGTTAGTTGGGATTGGTAAGTGGTAAAGGCAAATGGTTGGGACTCATATATACTTCTGTGGATGTTTTCAGAAGTTAATAAATATTGAACTGTTTACTTTTAAAATTCTGTTCTAAAGTTTTGTATTACGAAATCACTAGTGCAATCTGACATGTTTTAGTGTATGTGTTCAGGATGGGATTGATGAAGCACATCTCGGACTAACCAGGATGTTTTTACATGGACGCCAAGCAGCATGCCCAAACATAAATATAAAGAAAGTGGCTGAAAAGCAATAATATTTTTTGGTTTTAAACCGATAAAGCCCCGGAACTTTCCATATGGCCATGAGTTTTTTTCTAAAACAATTTGTTTGAGTTGAGTCAGGAGATTTTCCCAGATATAAATTTCCTCTTTGGTAAGTTTGGTCATCACGTTTTGTTCTTCGGACGGAAGAGTGATCTATTTGTCAGGGTGATCCTGGATACCATGGCCTTTGATGTTAAAAAAAAAAAGAGGCCCTAAATTTTGCGTATTGTTATTGTTGTTATTATTTTGCCTAATCTTTTATAGCTAGTTGGACACGAATCAAAAACAAAAACATTTCTACATTTTTTTAGATAAATAGTAATTTACTCAAATATAACAACCCTTGCCTCCTCTTGGTCTAGCTTGATGAACATGAAGTGCCTCTCTAAGCAGTCATCCAAGTAGCTCACATGGTTGTAACTTCACTTTTAAAATATACTAACTTGATTTTGTTGTCAAACTAAAATTGTTTGGAAGTTTAATATGAAAATCAAAGTACTTTTTTTATACTTTTACATTATTTTAAGATAAAATCATCATACAAATTCCAAATTTGCTATGAGTAATAAAAAGTTGGTCGTTTTCATTTAAATAGATTGACGGCAATGAACTAATTGTAGGCATATTACTTGATATATCATGTATCAATATCAAAATTAAATGTTGTACGATATAAGTTATTAATAGAAACGTGAGTATAGGTGTACGTGTAGGGTAGGTTATATTTAGGCTGAGGGGTGTGGGGGGCGCGAGAGGGGACGCGAGTGGGGGCGCCAGCCAATAATATTGTGACGTGTGGCAGAGAGAGAAACTTGATAAGATGGGTGTTGGTTGTGGTGCTCGCGCCCCGGGACATGGTGTGGAGGGGCGCGAGAGGGGCGCGAGCGGTTTTTTTTTTATTTTTTTATAAATGTATTAAAAAAACGTATTATTAAAAAAACTCATAAATTATTTAAAAAAACACACATTAATTAAAAAAACACATTAATATATAAAAAAAAATTAAAGTACTAAAAAAAAACATTATTCTTATTCTTCGGCTTGGTCTTCTTCGATCAACCTCTTCCGGATACGTTCCTTTTGTTTTTCCTTCAGCATTTGGTCGACCGGATTTAGGTTACTGAAGTCTCTTGTAAGGAAGTCCAAATCTCTCATTCTTTTTTTTTTCCCTTTTTGTCTTTAGAGACCACCTCCATGGTTTTGTTGAATTTATTGAGGGATTCAACAAGATCGTTGATGTTTACGGCTTCCCCCTCAGCCGGTTTTTTCCCCCTGGCGTCCCTTCCCAATGGCCGCCTCCTCGGCGGTGAAGACGTTTCCTCCCCCCGCAACGTTTAGGTCGAATCCAACCCGGCAATCCGACCCGGCGGAAGTGCGACCCCGAATAAAACATCGGTTGGTCCGGTGCCGACCATAAATCGTCGTAACTGTAATCTGAATCTAGGTTTGGGTACCAATTTCCAGCCATGTTTTTAATAAAAGGTTTGGAAGATGGGGTGATTTTGGGTTTTTTTGAGGTTGTGGTAAGTATTTTATGTGATTTTGGGTGTGGTATGTGATATTGGGTTGATATTGGTTTATATAGAGAAAAAAAAAATTTTTTTTAATAAACTTAAAGAGCCAACGGCTCAATTTATAAAGCCCCAACGGTCATGCACGCATTCCGAAGCCCACTTTACGCCCATTCTCAGCCGCTACTGGCCTTGCGCCTGCCTCTTTTTCCGCGCTCGCGCCCCTCTCGCGCCTCGGTGGTGTGGTGCTCTCGCCCCGGGGCGCGAGCGGATGGGCTCACGCGCCCCCTCTAGCACTCCACACCCCTCAGCCTTAGACGGGCTCATTAGGCATACCCTAATTAATGGTCACGTGGCTTCCTGGGATTGGGTTTTGGTCCACACGCTTGATGCTACTTATGTTCTATAATGACACGTTCTACTTAATGTTGTATCTTGACTTTCTTTGTCATATTTTCTTAATCAAAGGTTTGTATACCATGTACTTAATTAGATCAAATGAAGCATATAGGTATATGGGTGAAGAGGTAGGAATGAGCAAAGCCGGGAACATTCCTCACATGCGGTACGCAAGCTGGTCCCACCACGCTCAGAGTTGTGACGACCTCACATGCGGTACGCAAGCTGGTCCCGCAGGAAATGCCTCCCTATGGTTTCCAAGTATCCCCTGTTCCCGCAGGTGCGGATACCCGCCATTAGGGACTGGCCACCCGCGCAGCATGGCTACACGCATAAGGCTCAGACTCGTAATAATTCAGTAGTCACCTGAAGAAGGAATGAGCAAAGCCGGGAACATTCCCGCATAAAGGCGGGAGGGGGAAAACTCCCGCCTAAATGAGCCAGTCCGTATAATAATGGAGGATCTTTTGTGTGATACCTGACGAGGTATGGACAAAAGATCTGAGCAACGATACGACAGCTCACTGACAGCAGCATGGCAGACAACACGCCACAGCACTGTGACCAATAGCCGCCGCCTGCTCACCAACTCCTGCCATACCACGTGCCTAGCCTGTAGTTGGTGGAAAAGGAAAAGTGAACAGCACGCCTGGTCACTGTCAGCCGCTGCCTATCCACCAATTACCAGCAGAGCACGTGCGTAGGCCACAGTTGGCAGAGTAGTAGGCCGGCTAAACCTCCTTGGAAACCCACATTCGGCTATAAAAGACATCAAATGGTAATATCATTTCATCATCTAATATCTTGTATAATTTACCTGATAACTGCTCTAGTATTAATAATATACTTTTATATTCAAAGAGTAATATAGACTGATTCTCACGCCGGAGGGTGGTCACAAGGAGGAACCCCCCCTTTCTTAGTGACGAGCTCACGGTGTCTGTTTTGCAGGTTATCGGAAGAACCATCTTGCCGGAATTAACCCCTCGTGGGAAACGTCTATCTAACCCTCAGGTTACTCGTAATCTGTCGGGGTTCGACTGGTGTTTCTTCATTGGCGCCTCAAAATTATAGGGGATTTGTATTAGGCGCGTGTTTATTCGGTTAGAATATCGGTTTTCGTTAATGGTGCATTATCAAATTACCAGAGTAGTTAGACAAGGCGATCCATTCTCTCCATTCTGTTTATAATTATGAGGGAAGCATTAAACACGGTCATGAGGATGGTGAGCTCACTTGATTTTTCCATGGTAATAAACTACTAAAAAAAGGCCTTATTCTTTGACACTTGGGGTTCTCAGATGACGAGTAATTTCTAGGAGATCAATCGGTTTCAAATTTCCAAAATTTATGTATGGATGGAGATGGATGTTCTATTGTGAATGCTCTTAGTTATCATTGGATGAAATAATGAAAGCACTATTTTACAAATTACATTATAGTAACGATAAATATCAAAACTTTTTAAGGAGTCGAGATTGAATTTAAAAGTATAACTCAAGAACCGAGTTCGATCTTTCAAAAAGAAAAAAAACTCGAAATGAACCTAGCTCAAACCTTAGTCGAGCTCGGGTGCAGCTCATTTACAACTATATAAATGTATAATAGCTCAAACCTTAAGGTTTTACGTAAAAAAACATAAACATAAAATATATTGGTTTTTATGTGCAAAATGTTGTTAACTGAGTTATGCAAGAAAAACAAAAAATAATTTGTTTTTAGGGTGAGTTATGCAAGAAAGGGGTATTAGAGCATTCTCATCCCATCCCTTATCTTTAAACCAAAAATTACACTAAAACTCACTACATTTCTCTCCCTATTTCAATTAAATAATAGTTTTTATACATTTTATCATTACCTTTTCTCTTTCATTCACTCACAACTACTTTCAAAATATATTAAAAAATTATAAAGGATGAACAGTAACTTTTCATATATACAGAAAAGTCACTATTTTTCTAAAATATAAAAACTCTTCATTCACAACACTTGAATCACTCTCCAAATTATAAAAACACCCCCTCACATAAAATAAGGGGTTAAATGAGAATGCTCCTACCTATGAAAAGTTACGGAATGATAGATCTCTTTAAAAACATATAGGGTCTGCTTACCTTCCAAATTATAGAGTATGGAGTTAGTCATGGGTTGGAATATAAACTGATCTCTTTAAAAAATACCATATAAATAATTAATTCAAAACTTATTGGGGTTTAACATATTACAAAACAGTCCCTAGACTTTTGGAGTTTATATTTACGCCATGACATTTATGAAATTTATGAATAGGCATTCAAATTTTGTAACCTATAGATTTCAGAGTTGATATGAAGTTCATAGTATAACAGATGTTATATTATGTGAGGCCATAAACATATTTTGAATGATCTCCATGAAAATATAGCGTGAACACACTAGAAGTCACCTTAAAAATCGATTCATTTATGTGTAAGCAACCATTTTTATTCATTTATCTGGAAGTGCTAACAATAAATCGACTTTTGAGGTGATTTCTATTGTGTTCACATTTCAAAGACTAAAACCGGTTCTTAAAATCAGTAACGAATAGTTATCATGTTGATATGTACCACAAAGTAAAAATTACGAGTTTTCAGAAAGTTAGAATTTGATTAGATTAGTACATTATAGCAACACAAATAGAAAAAAGAGCGACAACAAGTACCATACAAAGCTGGATAATATAAGATCCTTTCTTAATCTCATATCGAATAAGAGATCAAACAATGTACATTTTACATTTTTACTTAATTTCATATCCAGTCTATATAAATTTAATCTTAGTGTTAGTATTATCAGTTGTAACTTTTATATAAATTATTGCTATTGAACTTTTTACTTTCTAATGGGCGTGGGTGAACATTCCATCGCTACCAGTGAGAACGGCTAGGTGAGTCACTTGCAATCAACATATGGAAATTTATCCACACTTAAGCTTTAGCCCTCCTTAGCAATGACCCCTAACGTGCCAAACTCCTTACACCTAGTATGTGCTCTTGTAATTGAGTATGCCTTTCAAATGATCGGGTATGGGGCTAGTGATGGGTACAAATACCAAACTGATCTTTTTAAAGCTTATCAAATACCATTAAAATCTTATGAAAGATACAAATGACCCATGAAAAATTGTAAACTATAAATTGTGGCCTCTTTAAGTTATTTTAAATAATTAAATTGTTGGAATTTTGACTTAAAGAGTGATATTTTTAAATAGTTTCCGCAATATGTCATGATTTTGGCGCCATAAGTGGTTACGTGGTCAAGGGTTGGCACCTCCCTTTGCAACCACAACACATGGTCTTAGAACATTATGATATCGTGTCTTGACCGTTGTTTTCTTTGAAAATACTTTTTAAATAATGTGTTATACGGGTATTCAAATAAAAAATATGGATTTATATGCAAAATCTTTGGGACATGTTTTATGTGTATCACATTCATATAAAAGTAGTGCTGTTGTATGAAATAGAGAATCATTCAATATATAATTATCCAAATTTTAGTTCATTTAAAAGGTGGTATAATTGTATGAACTAGATGATATTACACTATGTGAATGCGTAGACATATTTTGAATACGAATTTACGAAAATATATATTGTTATTTGTTAGCATGTGAGCCGCTACCATCATGGCATCATCATTCTTGTACAACGGGGATTCCATGCTAATGTTAATTAAATGTACTGTGGAACAGTTACATGTGATTTGTTTCTATCCTAAAGTGTTTGTTGGTGATTGAAGTGACTATTCATCACCATCGTGACAACTATGGAAAAGAGAGATCTTGAATTATAAATTGATTATCACACCTTAAATTTAAGGTTTTCAAATTACTCTCAAACCCGACTAATTCGTAATTTTCATCTTATTTTTACTCTGGATTCCTCTTGGGGGTTACGCCACTCTTTTCAATCACCCAAAAGAATTTTATTTTTTTTATTAAAAATTACTGGTAAATTATATATTTAAAACACAAAAAGAAATAAAAATGTATAGATTTCATTTTAAAAATACACAAATAATTAAACAATCCTTTATTCATTAAGGAAAATTATATAATAATACTATTTACAATTCCATTGGCTTTTAACTTTTGTTTTCACTAAAAACGTGTCATTAATGCGAGCATTAATTTGTCTCCATCATATTTTGTCATTTTAAAAACACTTGGTGCACAATACGATCGCTTTATCCTCTCTCTAACACAAAATAATTCAAACCCGTGGCCAAAAACCCAACATTTGTTGGTTCACAAGGTCAAGTACAAATAAAAAATCCTCGGTTAGAAACAATCAAAGTATGATCCACATAGATGACCAACTAAAGAGCTATAAATTAACTAGTTGAGGAGACGAATACTCTCAAGAAGATCAATCGATGAAGATAAATGGATCATGTTACAATAATCAGTTAATGTTAAAGGATCCTCTTATCAGTGGAATCTTGTATTTCCACATATAACCTTTCTCTAAGGAATCCACCGATGCTTTGTGCATGTGATTCCACTAAAGGTCAACTAGTACTTTTCCCGTCCGGTGGACGGGAACATCAACACAGGAATGTAATGACTACATTAATTGTAATAAAGTTTTCAATTTATAAAAGTTTAAAATCAAGAATTCAAGATATGAGAACCATTTGTATAATTATTTTTCTTAATTACATTATAAAACAAAAATAATTGTGTAACCAAAGTAACATAGCAAACATATAAATCAATAAGTTTACAGAGCAAGAAAAAAAAAAACAAATCAGGAAAAAAATGGTTGTAAACATATGAAGAAATAAAAGATCACAGATGACATATTTGTTGATGTAATAGTGCTCCATAAACGTCTCTTCAATGTTACAAAACATAAATTTAAACCTGTGCAATATTTCAAAGTCAATATAATGTCTCATTTGCCTCTTGCCAGGGTAAACGGGTTCACATTAACATCAGCAATTTAAAAAGAAGTATTAGTTTGGTTTGGGTCAAAAAAATAAATAAAAGGTTGACATCAACAAAACCGATACGTTTTTTTTTTATTAAATGACCCGTTTTTTGACCAAAACTCATTTTTCTCATAAATTATGACCCGTTGACTAAATTTAAGATGACCCAAATAAAACCAAAAAACTTGTTAAATGAGTCAAAATTAGCAAACCTGACATTATGTGTGACTAGAAATTAACATTTAACAATAATAACACACTAGTGCACTGATATTATGTAGAATATTCATTCCAAATTATAAACCACATCTATATAATAACGTTCAGTTTGTATCTTTAATTTGGGAAAGAGAGTAGATTCATATTTTCGAAATTAAGTGGTAAATGATTGCTTCACATTTAGTCAAGTTTTTCAACCAAAAAATATGTTCTTGTTGATTATTTTTAGCTAGGGACACCGATATATAAAAATCAAACACATCTGATGTTAGATTTATATCTACACTTTGTGTTTGAACGACTGTAGTAATGAAATAAAACTTAGAATTAGTAGGCGCCATGGCCGAATACATCCATACAAAAAGTGTAGCAACACCATTTTTAACAACGGAACTATAAAACATGTAGTGGATTTTGAAACCACTCTTTCCAAACAATAGCATTCAATTTTATCTAACTATAATACAGTAAACTGTTTGTAATTGGAAGTCTTGAAGTAGTATATGCATTGCAACTCAGACGTACCTTGTATTTTTTACCCCTTTATTAAAATAACAACTTTGGCGTGTTTAGTAAACTTATAATTTTGACTAATTTACTAATAATCACACCATTTGACTCGTTTACTAAAAGTGATATGTTTGAACCAATTACTAAAAACAATTAGTTTGACCAATTTATTAAAATTATAATTTTGACCCGTTTACTAAACATGATTGTTTTTAGCCCATTTACTAAACATGACAAATTTGACATGTGTATTAAATTTACAAATTTTCAACCTTGACAGCTTAATTAAGATGATATTGGGTAGGGATGGCAAAATATTAACTAATAAAGTAAATCTTGTAACATAAACATAAGAAAACTTAAGAACCAACAAAAAGACACAAAACAACATACAAAAAAAAAACTACAAAGCAGCATCTTAAAGCTTGACAACACGATAGTGGCGGTTAATGAAAACTTTTGGAATGCCCAGTCCTTTGTAGAAACTCTCTAGCGAATTAGCCGTGTCGGCAGTTGTATCTTCGGAGTGTGCTGAATCATAATCAAACGGGACGATAGCATAGACAATCATATCAACAAACTCAATGGATTCCTAAGAACTGCTGATTTCGCCAACATCATTCCATTTCCATTCTAGCAAGGCTCCGGTTCTTTTTCTTTTCTTCTCTAAACGACGAATCTACAAAACATAAATAACTTGTTTGTTGGAAGTTCATAAACTCAATAAGACATAAATACATTAAAAGTCGAATTGAAAAACTTCATGCAAACTACCTCGTCGTTGAACTCACGAGAAAGTTGTGATTTATACGAATTGTAGGGTCCGGATGATACAACTTCAACACTCTCACATCATGTCTAAAATTAAGCATGACCACAAAGCAACAAAAGAAAATATATAAAGTATACATTATCATTGCAACTAAAAATACAACATAATCATCTTTCAAATAATATGATTAAATGATGAAGGTAAGACAAAAGCAACTTACATATGTACTGCACCTTACTTGGACATGTTTATCACTTTGGTTTTGTTTTATCTTTTGTGCAATGGTTGATGTATGCATAAAGAATGCTTCGAAGTTTATATAAATATATCTAGTAGTGGGTGGTTACCCATGTAAATAGGTGTAGTGGGTTAGTTATATGTGATGAAAAGGTGTAGTGGGGTAGTTACATGTGAGGAAAAAAGGTGTAGTAGGGTAGTTACATGTGAGGAAAAATAACCGCTTTTTAATCCATCCTTATCGAACGGCTAATATTCAATCTTGGATCTTATCGTACGGCTCATATCAAATTCCACTCTTCTATAACCTATTATATTAATTCTGTCTATGAAATGGATTATCATGTGAATCAACAGTCATTATGTCAAAAGAGGATCTAACCCTTTGTAACTTGATTTTAGTGTGCGGCGACATTCTCTCATTCGGTATCAATCGAAGTGTGTATAAACAATGTATGTTATTGGTGTGACTTAAAAGAGAAAGAATTGAGCGATTATGTTTAGGGGGGGTTTCATACGTGTAATTGACCAGTTAAGTTGAATGCAATACTTTGTTGACTTATGCTTTCATTTGTTCATATGTGGTTTTGTTGTTCTATTGATTGTATTATTATTTTCGTTGCTAAATCACTCTGTTCTTATCAAATCAGTTGATATTGAGCTTAATATGATTCCAAATTAAAATAAACAAAATCTTTTTAACTCAACATAAGTGTTTCAAGGTTTAAGATATTATAAAAGCAAAAACAATTTAGTTACTAAGACATTAGACGACTAAATACTCTTTCATTCACTTTCCATCAGAAAAACTTAAAAAGACGAAACAGCACACCACCATGTCATTACTTCCGGAAACTACTTCATGAACTTCACTCTCTCTCTATCTTCTTTCACGAACCACACTTTCTGTCTCTTCTCTCCGCCTTACAGTAATGGTCGGTGCATGCTACGAACGATCTATGTTCATGACCTTGTAGTCTCCCTCTCTTCTTTATACCAACATCCATGAGAGTCGAGGGATCCCAATACAATACTTACATGCAGGGGCGTAGGCAGCTTTAAGGGAACGGGTTCAGCCGAGCCTGTACAAAATTTTGTTTTAGTGTTATACATTAGTGTAGTTTGACATCAAACCCGTAGAAATTTCAACATCGAACCCGTAGAAAACTCAAATCTAAGTGATAAATAATCAGTCGTCCGTCCTACAAAATTTTCCGAACCCGTAGGAAAAATTTTCTGCCTACGCCACTGCTTACCTGCTCATTTAGTTTTTACCATATATTCTTAAAAACCATCCCCCAATTTGACTTCTAAAATTAATTGCAACTTTAAACGATCATTATTTGAAAAAGAAAAAAGATATAAAACATATGTTGTTTGCAAATTTATTCTCTCTCGATGAAGGAAAGTTTTGGACCACTCTGTAATCTGTAAACGTCTAGTTTTAAGAAGTATACAAAAGTAATCTAAAATATTATTTATTAAAAAGTATGCTTTCACTTTTAATTTTTTTTATAAAAAAACTAAACTTTCACTCCTCACTCTATTGAATAATAAAAATAAAAACTTTCATCCTTTTTATAACGTTTCTGTAGTCATCTTTTTTGGACAATTTTTGTTATTATTTGTAAATAATATAATATTTGGTAAACTTAAATACTGTTAAAAAATATGATAAATTCATGACACAATAATTAAAATGGGGAAAACAGGTCACATGGGTAAGCCATAGTCATATGATGTGGCCACAACAATAACATGGGGCACCGCTGCCGTTATCGTTGACCACGCCATAACCATGGTACGCTTCTTAGAAGAAATGTAATACAAGAAATGACTCACCTTTTGAGTTATATAGTTTATATAGGAAGTTTATACGTATTGGTGTTAAGGTGTTTGCTCGGTATTTTAGAGGTCGAGTGTTTAAATACTGAAAAATGCATGTTAAGTGATCAATAAGTGAGTTATATAACATAAAATAAAACAAAGACAGTGTAAGGATAGCAATATAATTATTTTTAGGACGGATATTGATAACATAAAAGTTGAAGGCGTATGGTGTCCATTAGTTATCACGGGTTGGTTAATGGGTGTTCAGTAAGATTTACATTTGGTACCATTTATGTTGAGGTAGGGTACGTCAAACTCGGTACAACCTTTTATTTATTACACTAGGTTATTTACCCGTGTAGCACACGGGTTAGAATAAATAAATTTTTTAAATAATAACATAATGTGAAATACAAAAAAAAATGTATCACATATTTATATATTATACAGTAAAAACTACGCATTACGCAATTTGGAAATAAAAAATTGTTAGAAAATTCATAAATCATAAATTATTCTTTTGTTATTTTCTATATCAAAACTTAGTTGTAAATGACAACTTTTTTAAACCAACTCATAGACCAAAACTCATTTTAATCTTAAACTGTTTTGACATTAACAATGTTTGATACTTTAATCGGTTCGTTTCGTATTGGTTACTTATAAAAATCTAATATTAATAACTAATGCAATTCATTTTATATTAAACAAATTAACATATTTATGATGGTATTAACTCTTTTAAATCATGATGGAATTATTAAAAATTGAAAATGAAATATTAAAAAGAGAAATGTAGTTAATGTGAGAGACATGAGGGAAAACTATTGGACTAAAACCGCTGATTTTGACAAATCATAGGGACGAAAACCGCAGTTCACTCAATAATAATAGATTGAAATAAAAAAAGATAAAATATAAAACTATTAATAAGAAAAAGAAATATATATTTAACATGAGAGAAATGAGAAAATTTTGTAAGGATCACTCATGTGTAAGACATATGGAATTAAGCCCCGTGTAGAGCATGAGTTAGAATAAATAAATTTGTTTAGATAATAACACAATGTAGTATGTCAAATGATATAAAAATATAACATCTGGTAGAATAAATTACATATTACACAATACGGAAATAAAAAGTTGTTGAAAATTAATAAATCTCTAAATATTTTTTTGTATACAATATTTGTAATTTTAACCTACATATCAAAATTAGTAGTCTCGTTTTGTTTTTTATTTCAAATTTAGATAATTAAACACATCACTTACCATGCGTTAAAACATGTTGTCTCAAAAACAAATCAAACTATCTATAGCGATTGACTTTAGCTTTTATTAATCTTCATTCGAAAACAAACATAAAGCTAAAATTTCTTTATTTGAAATTAATTATTTTATCTAAATCAACGTGAAAATTTGTTACTTATAAAAGCTTAATATTAATAACTAATACAACATATTTATATAAAACTAAATATATATATATATATATATATATATATATATATATATATATATATATATATATATATGTTTGTATTAAATTTTTGAATTAAAAATAATTATTAAAAAGATAAAATAATTGATTAAGAAGGAAAAAAAGAGTTAAATATAAAAATATTAATAAAAAGGGAAACACATTTAATAAGAGAGAGATGAAAAAATTTTGTAAGAAACTATCTTATATGATGTCATGTGGCATTAAGAACCTTTATTTATTATATTGTATAGATTATTGTTGTCTACTAACTGGGCCCATTGGGCTGGGGGTTTGTGGAGGTAACCCCTAACCGGGCTTGACCCAATAAAGGTTATGGTTTAATGATGGTAGTCATGGAGTTCCTATATAAGGAGCCTTCATTATTCATTTGAAGGACCTTCTCTTGAACCCTTGACTCCTAACATATTTTTATGTCTGTAAACAAGAGGAAACTCTTATCAGTCACCCCTACTCCCCCACTTTTCTATGGCAGATCTCGAGCAACCGGAGAAGAAGATCAAGGCGGTGGTTCGTTCATCTCGAAGATCAGAGAACTTGGACTTGGATCCAACCCGGATTCATTCCATGTTTCTTTATTAACGCCATCCATGGAACTCGAACCCATGACCACGTGGTAGTCGGATTTTATCCGCGTGAACCTGGCGCGGTTACTGGAATTGATTCAACTGCATCTGCGGTGGCCTATTGCTTGATCTCACACATGATTCGTCACACGTGATTCGCAGGCGACAGGCTTCACATCTTTTAGATATATACTAGAAAGTGTGTGGATTAGTAATTACGTTATTGTCTAAAAATCATCATCATCATCGTACTCAGTATATCCCACCAATAGCAAAGCTATGTTATTGTCTAAAAATCAGAAAGAAAAATAAAATGTGTATAAGTATGATTCAATCAAACAAGTATTGTATGTTTTGAGTAAGTGGGTTGTATCCACCTAATACCATAGTGATCCATACTCAAAAACTTTAACCAATCTTAAACCCGCTCTCATACATAAATACTCGTTTCATTACGAGTATCGACTGTTTTAGCTTTCTATTTTATCCGTTAGGTTTATGTTCGGGTTTATTTATCGACCCTAACTACATAAACACTTATACCATAGGTTTAAACTCGTTTACATAAGATAAATTATCTCTTATATTTAATCTCATAAGGATAGAAAAACTGTGAGTATAAGTGTTTGTTATTTAAATTATATGAATATATATGTATATATATATGTGTGTGTAAAGTAAATGTGAAACTCGTTAAAATGGCGTAGTTTTGATTTAGATTAAAATCAATTAAATTTCCTACTTACCTATTTCATCTCCATTAATTTTGGCCTCGACTAGAGATCTATTTTAGGCAGGGCCGGCCCATAGGGGTGGCAGGGTGGTCGACGGCCACAGACCCGACACTCCGTTAGGCCCGAATTTTTTTTAAATTATATTAATTTTTATAAAAACTATATGTATATTTAATGTTTAAGCTTAACTATATGACCACTAGTTTGGTCTAGTGGCAATGGGTATTACTCTCTACCAAAAAGTTATGGGTTCAAGTCTTATTTGAGACATGTTTAATCTTATTTTTATACAAAAAAATTTTACACAACCCAAATTATAACCAAGTAAACCTATATAAAAATTTAATTGTTTAAACCAACAAAATACTCATTTTTAATTAAGGTCCAAAAATTATTTTACCTTCAGCCCAAAAGTTTTTTTGCTTTCTCAAAGCCGGACCTGATTTTAGGGTGCACCAGCAAACATGCGAAAAGGAATTTGGAAGAATATAGTGGAAATGCATATATAAAATATCAAAATAAGACATTTAGATGCATTTAAATCAAAACCACGTTGTTTTGAGACCTATGCACTAAATGAATAATTGGTGAAAAAATTAACAATATTTAATAATTAAGAAAAATACTAAAATAATTAACTTATCAGACAACCGTTATATAATAGTGTTTAAAATAACTAAATTAATAGTTAACATAAAAATAATAGAATAGACAATAAAATGATCATATAGTATAGGTATATAGGTTTTTATAAATCTGAACTATCATCATTTGATCGTTGTTGGTCATAATTAATGAATTGGCAGCTGACGGTCCCACTTATTAATGTATTTGATCCCAAGTCCCAACGATCTGTGAATAACAATTGTCTAACGCCGTTACCTCCGAGTCATCGAAAAAACACTTTTAATCGGAAAATTCAAATTTTTTGCCCAGAAAACTCTACCTGTACACCGACACTACCACAGACTGACTCACCACCAACTATCCACCATCAGTTCACCACTTGAGCACCACCAACTGATTCTGGCGATGGTTCTAGGGTTCCGGTTA
The DNA here is from genome assembly GCF_021521415.1 of Bidens hawaiensis. Taxonomy (NCBI): domain Eukaryota; kingdom Viridiplantae; phylum Streptophyta; class Magnoliopsida; order Asterales; family Asteraceae; genus Bidens; species Bidens hawaiensis. Next base: position 100,891 of record NW_027505068.1, on the reverse strand, counting down.
CCTCAATAATTGAGGCTTTAACTAGAAAAATGTTCCTAAATGTCCGATCCAAAGTTACAAAGATTTTTAAGACCATAATGTTGAGTTCTCCGACCAAAAACATTTTTCCAGCGACCTGCAACTAATGACGTTAGAATTATGTTAGTCACAAACCGTTGGGAACACAAATGATAAAATGTGGGATCATTATCATGCAATTTATTAGTTAGGACCAGCAGCGACCAACACACCTATTAATAAGTTCTACATTTTACATTACTAGACGGGAGCCCGCGCGATGCAGCGAGTGTTTGAACCCGTTAATCACGTACAAATATAAGTGTTTATGGTTCGGTTAAAACCTTGAAATCGTTTAAATCGGTCATTGGTTTGACTTATTTTTTCTTTTTCTTTTTTACTTTCGGTTTGTTGGTCAGTTTCAAAATATTCAAAACGTAGTGAACGGTTGGTTCGCGGTTTATATCGGCAACCGGCCATATGAAACCAGAAAAGACTGTAAATTAACCTAATTGCAATATGATTCATTTTGTAATCTTTGTTGTTATTATTTCATGTCGTAGATCTTCCATTAATATTTACCATTTATGTGGCTAAAATTATCATTTTTCATTTATGATCATCTCAAGTATCATATTATGTTGGTTTTTAGTTAAAATTGATGGTACATTTAAATTATTAATTATTTTAAACTAAATTTATTATTAAAGTTTAAACTATGAAACCAAACTGAAACCAGGCCGTTAGTAACGATTCGGTTTCAACTTTCAATGGTTGAGTTTGGTTTTGGACGACAAAAAATCAGTATTAACGTTTGGACTCACAAGTTTAACAAAAAATCAGTATCTCTATAATTACACTAAAAAACATTACATTTCTCTCTCCTGTTCAATTAAATAATATTTTTTATACATTTATCAGTACAGTTCTCTCTCTCCTCTACTCACAACCAATCCAACAAATATTAAAAAATAAATAGGGACAAACAATGTTCCCCAAATGTTTCCTCAAATTTACAAAAAAATCACTACATTTTTCTCTCCACCCTATAATCTACACTCACAACCGCTCAAAACCTCACCCTATAATTTACATACTCTCATCACATAAATTTAAGAGATGGGATGTGAATGCTCTAACTATATTTCGTGAAAACTCGTTATTCCTTATAGATTTAGAGTTACAATTACTAATTACTGACATGTCTTGAAACACGACATGGTTCAAAGTGCATATGTACGTTAAAGTTTATTATTCTTATGGCTTAGCAGTACTAAGAAGTTAGATACAGTTTTATCTTTCCAAAGGATGAGGTTCAAGTCCTATATATCGTCTAATAAAATGTTAATTTAATAGTAGAGTAGAGAATGTGTTAGTTGCCGTTAGAAAAGGCTGACATATAAGTGATGTTCATGTGCATTAAAGCTATCAAGCATGTTTCTCAAATATCACATGTTTTCGCATGCACATCAGCGTCAAATCATTTTTCACTTCTCATTACTTGATGGGGAAATGGTTTTCGGATGTCTTCATATGAAGTTACATTGCAGATCATTTTTATATTTCAAAAGCATAACTATATTCTTATGTTCTTACAATTGGCAATTAAAAAAATAAATAAATGCAACATAAATACATGATTTTCATTAATAAATAATAACATTACGTAATCCTAATTATAAAACCCATGCTAATTAAAAGTGCACCGACAAATTATTATGAAAAAATGCTTCATTGTTGGGTTGAAGTGTGGCAAAATGTTCCACCAGATTTGCGCAAAGATTATTATGTGTCTAACATTATGGTGGTTTTAGAAAAAAGGGGGGGGGGGGGGTGATTCGTGAAGTTGCTAACACCAACCGTTCACTGCCGTAGGCTATGTCTAAGGAACACCGCGACGGCGTCACACGCATAGACACGACCTTCCATGATAACATTGCCACATGGTCTAATTCTTATTTCCGGCCAGTCCATTAACTCGGAACTATCTAATCCTTCAAACCCCTAAAATCATGCAACTTAAAAAAAACTAATTTGAAATTATAAATAAGAAATAAAACGTCTTGCGTGATTTACTCATGTGTATTATTTGGTTTAAATTAAATTTGGTATTTAATCATGTGACCGACTGAAATTTAAATCTGAAACCACCAAATCCGGACCACGCGTCTCACCAATAATTGGTTTTGTTTTATGAATAAAACCAACATCCCCTCAATTTATACCTCCATTTAATAATAATAATAATAATAATAATAATAATAGTATAATTACTAATATGCATTTTCATTTTGTTGAACGGCTAATTTTATTAAAAATAATAATAAGTCTATACTAGTAAGGAGCTAGACCATAGACAATTATAACACCTGATTACAAGCACAACTTAAAATACAATCATTAACTAATTAAAAAAGAACACCATATATCCCAAACCACCTCTACTAACATCCCTTTATTCTTCACCCTAAGAAAATTGAACATCTTCATGTCTTCCTAAATTCTATTGATGGATACTCGGTTGTTGTCAAACAATGATTCGTTTCTTGACTTCCCCAAGACACCAACATGTTGTACTAATCACCGATTTTTTTTTTTTTTAACTGTATATTGTTTTAGTTTATTACAAGTAGTTTTTTTTTTACAAAAATTGGGTTCCAATATGTAGAAACATAGATATTACATCAATATAGCAGGTAGGCGGGCAACAAGTTGCGCCGCCACCCCCTTTCTGAATTGCAAACCCTAACCTGCTAAAGACATACCCCTGCCCCTTTGGAGTCGACACATTGCTATGCACAACCTGTTGGACCCTGGTTAGAAAACGGATAGCTTCCGGTGCCAAGGAGCCAAATGTATCAAAAGCCAGAGGGACAAAAACATGTTGGTTCTCTTCGCAGGCTTTAGCATGTTTCTCCACCTTCTTCGTTTCAGCCCTTTTCATTGCTTGCCCAGCTACAAACCCATTATCCCTCAAACCAGCTAAGGGAGATACCCCTGTGAGGTCAACACAAGCGTGTTTTCCCCCGGCCCAACCAAAGACGAGCAAATCTGCCGGTCGTAGAGTGGATCTCCCTTCCGTGGGGTCTGTAAGGAAGTTTACGGGGGCTTCCTTTTTAGTTGATATCCCAGCTCGCCTTAAGATGTCCCAAAGAACGTCCCGCACCCAATCATGTCGGTATTTGAACCCATGCATCTCCTTGCAATGAACCGCATGCTCTCCGAATTTATCCAGGCAGGCCTTACGACAGATTGGACATGTTTCGTCTTCTGGGTACATTGGGACCATCAAACGGTACGTTTAACCTTGTCATAACTTTACGTTTAACCTTGTCATAACCGCCATTGAGGTGTATTTTGAAAAGATCTCGAATCTTGAATGCGAACACCAGGGGATACCACACCAACTACTAACAGATTGTCATATCAGCGATGCAACATAACAAGATAGTAGGATATGTTTCACCGATTTAAGATAGTAGGATATGTTCCACTGATTCCTTTTCTTCTTGACAAAGTGGGCACCAATTAATTTCATTTACAACCTTTATTTTAAATAATGCGTCCGAAGTAGCAATTCGACCTCTTTCCGTCTTCCATTTAAAGAGGTTGATTTTTAGGAAACCCCATTTATTCCAATGATCCAATCCATAACAAACTCCAATTGTGGGATAATGTTGCTTCAGCATTGACTTCTACATGACTTGGTAGAAAAAAATAACTTTCTTTTTTTGGAACGGCATTATAAAAGGTAATTGAAACATAGTTATTTACATAAAATTCTTAAGCATGCATACGTTATCAAGTTATTACACTATTTTAACTGAGTTAACTGAAACGTAAAATATTTTATATTTAACAAGGAAAAAAGACTTGTATACGTGATTATAACTAAAAATGTGACACTTTAATTTAAATTTAATTTTGTTTCCTTAAAACATAATCAATAGCAAATAACAATAATATGCTGAACCACACAAAAATACAAAAGAGATAATTACGAACGATAAACACAAAAGCCACATAAAACAACTAATGTTGATTGAATCGAGTCTTGACTTGTTTTTTTAGTTGTATATTTTCTAAATGGCCAGAATGTTATAGAATATTATCACTTTTTATTTATTTTTTATTAGTTTATAACAAAATTCCAAAATGATTTTTTACAAGCCATCAAACAAGTTTATTTAAGCCAATGAGTTTAGCTCAACTGGTATAGGAGAGGAAGTAGATATTTAGGCTGGAGACTACAAGGTTTCAAGTTTGAATCCGTTCTCAACTGAGTTTTATCGCAACGGGCCTTCAGGCGGTTGGTTTTTCTCGGTACAGGAGATAATAGGTTTGGGCTACCAAGCGTTGTCAACGATCACATATGTATGAGGTTGCTTTTTGTCATTGAGTTAACTCGAATAGCCATGCTTTATTCATTGGTCTTAAAAAAAGGTCCGATTAAAAATGAAAGGATATTGTATAAAAATGTCATTTAGTTATTTCATTTCTTTTATAAATCACTTAAAGTATGCATTTGGTTTCTTTATTTTCAGTCTGGTAAAAAAACCCAATAAAATGTAAAAAAAAGGGGGTTAAATACATTTTTAAACCTTTGATATATTTTACAACAAGTAAAGTAGCATAAAAAGTAATCTACAGAATTATTTTTTTTCCAAAAGTTTTATTATTGTTATGAATCCACCGACGAATTGTGCAAGTTGTATGACACCTTTTTCGCAATTGTCTAAATTATGGTCACATGAACACTCCAAGTAAAGATATAATAATTTGAGTTTGTCGGCAATTTCACATTTACGTAGTATAAATAATACTACAATGTAAATGAAATATCATCCCCAGTACACATTCTCATCTTTTCCTTTTATCCTCTTGTTTCTTTGTTCAAATATTACTTCAATAATATTGTTGTAATTAAGGCTAATATTATAACACGTTATCAGCACGAGCCGCTTATATCCTAACCAAGAAAGGTAATAGACACAAAGGTATCTACATAAGCATCATAAACACTTCTTTAATTATGTACATTAGATATATATCTATGCATATACATATACTAACTAATATACTGAGTAATAGCAATAATGTGTATAAACATTGTTATTAAAATTTGATAACTATTTTAGAAGTTAGATTTATTTACACTAACAATTCTATTCTTATTATTGTGCATACTAATTATATATTTTATAAAATAAACTGTATTTAATATCTTATTTATTATCTTACTTTAAAATAATTAATATTATATATTATATATATACACACACACAAACGGTAATGTTACCGTTATAAACGGTAATATAACCGTTGTAAAAGGTTATAAATTTTCACTATAAATAACCAATCATTAACCCCATTTCATTTACAACAAACATTCTTCTTATTAAATTTATCCAAGATAAAATTCTCAAAATGATTCACCCGGTTTTAATGTTGGTCATTATAATGCTTATACTACTTCTCATTCTAATTTTTAATCTCCCATCTGAAGATTTCGGCATTTTCTTTTTCTTTTATATGTTTATAGCTCTACCAATGTATTGTATCTCATTGTTGATTGATATATATGGATTCTAATATTTATCTTATTATTTGCTCTATTATGTTTAGCAACAAAATGTCAAATATAGCAAAACTCGAATTCCCTGCACTCAACATTTCTGGAGAAAATTATATGTCTTGGACAGCAAATGTCAAAAGACATTTAAAATCTATGGATGTGTTAGACACAATCCAAGAACACAATGATTGCTCTGACCAGGATAAAGCAAGAGCTGATGTTTTCATCCATAAACATATTGATGAATTACTACAGCATGAGTATTTTAATTATGATAACCCATATATGATATGGGAAGATTTGAAAAGCAGATTCGGTCATCTAAATGAAGTTTTACTTCCTACTTCTAGAGATGAATGGAACAGTCTTAGGTTCCAAGATTTTAAGAGGGTAAATGATTACACCTCTGCTTTATACCGAATTTGTTCAAAGCTAGAATTTTGTGGGTATCCCGTAACAGAGGAAGAAAAGTTAGAGAAAACTTTCTCCACGTTTCATGCATCAAATATAAACTTGCAAACACATTATCGTTTGCAGAATTTTAGGAGATACTCTGATCTAAATGCATTACTCCTTGTAGCAGAGAAAAATAATGAATTATTGATGAAAAATCATCAATCTCGTCCCACGGGTTCATTAGCAATACCAGAAGCACATGTTGCTCACAAAAGTTCTCATAAAAATTCTGATCATAAATGGGAACAAAGTCGAGGAAGAGGCCGTGGACGTGGACGTGATCATTTTGACAAAAGGCATTTTAATGATCGTAAGCATCCATTCAAATGGAACAATAACTCTTACGGTCGTGGTCGTGGCCGTGGTCGTGGTCGTAACCAGATAGCCAATAACTATCATGTCCCACACAATACCAATTCCAACCACCAAAATAAATGGAATGAAGCTGGTATGTCCGAAAACAATGGCACTTCTTGTTTTAGATGTGGAAGTACAAACCACTGGGCAAAGGCTTGTCGCACAGCTCCACATCTGTGTGAACTGTACCAAGCCTCTCTAAAAGGAAAAGAGAAAGAAGTGAACCATGTTGATAACTTTAATAATATCAATGCTGAGCTGAGCGTTGAAGACTTTGGGGTGGAACTTTGAAACAAAGTTGCTTGACTACTATAATTAGATGCAATTATTAAGTGTGTTCTCATTATCTTTAATTATGTAGTTTCTCTTTCATGTACTACTTGTGTTTCAATTAAATAAAGTTCTTATTAAAATATCATATGTCTTCGTTATACACTTATTTTTTTCTTAATATTTTTCAAGATTTAAAATGAAAATCACCGGAGCACAAGATCAAACAAATGAAGAAGATATATGTATAGCGGATAGTGGAGCCACGCATACTATACTTAGATCTAAAAAATATTTTTATAAACTGAAACCAACAAAAGGGATCATCAATACAATATCAGGTCCTACAAACTTGATAGAAGGAGTGGGAAAAGCTAATTTAGCATTACCAAATGGTACAAAGCTCAAAATAGAAAATGCTTTATTTTCCCCAAAATCAACAAGAAATTTATTGAGTTTCAGAAACATATATCATAATGGATATGATACTCAGTCAAGGACTGTTAGTAATGAAAAATATTTGCATATCATAAGCAAAGATCAAATATTGGAAAAATTGCCAATGCTCCATTCTGGTTTGCATTATACATATATAAATGTGCCTCAAGCACATATGGCAGTCAAAGAAAATTGTTGCGATTCTGGTATCATAAACTTATGGCATGACAGATTAGGCCATCCAGGATCCACAATGATGAAAAGGATCATTGAAAATACACATGGGCATCCACTGAAAGGTCAAAAGATCCACAAAATAGATAAAATGCCTCAATGTACATCTTGTTCTATTGGAAAATTAATTACAAGGCCTTCGCCATTAAAAGTTGATAAAGAAACACCAATGTTTCTTGAAAGAATTCAAGGTGACATATGTGGACCAATTCATCCACCTTGTGGACCATTTAGATACTTCATGGTCTTAATAGACGCATCCAGCAGATGGTCTAATATCTCTTTATTATCGACTCGTAATGTTGCTTTTGCAAAATTTCTTGCTCAAATTATCAAATTACGTGCACATTTTCCGGATTATACAATTAAAAGAGTAAGGCTTGATAATGCGGGAGAATTTACATCACATGCTTTTGATGATTATTGCATGTCTGTGGGGATTGTTGTAGAACACCCTGTTGCTCATGTACACACACAAAATGGCTTAGCCGAGTCGTTGATCAAACGCCTACAGCTAATAGCTAGACCATTAATAATGAGGACAAAACTCTCTGTTTCTATTTGGGGTCATGCAATTATGCATGCTGGATCATTAATCCGCGTGAGACCAAGTGCAAATCATAAATACTCTCCCACACAACTTGTTTCTGGAAATGAGCCAAATATCTCTCATTTTAGAATTTTTGGTTGTGCTGTGTATGTTCCTATTGCACCACCACAACGCACAAAAATGGGTCCCCAAAGAAGGTTGGGAATATATGTTGGATATGAAACATCTTCCATCATAAGATACCTTGAACCTTTAACAGGTGATGTATTTACAGCACGTTTTGCTGATTGTCATTTTAACGAGACAATGTTCCCGACATTAGGGGGAGAAATGAAAAGGCAAGAAAGAGATATATCATGGTGTGTGCCATCATTGTTACACCTAGACCCAAGATCAAAACAAAGTGAGACAGAGGTTCAAAAAATAATACATCTACAAGAAATTGCAAATCAGTTACCTGATGCATTTACTGATATAGACAGGGTCACTAAATCTCATATACCAGCTGCTAATGCTCCAGCTCGAGTTGAGATTCCAAGCAAGCAAAACCATAATAATGCACCTCATGAATCTCAAAAACGTTTAAAACATGGAAGGCCAATCGGTTCAAAGGATAAAAAATCCTCGAAAAAGAAAGGGTTCTGAGAAGGATACTGACCCTAAGGAAGGAATGATTGACAAAACCTTCCCTCAGGAAAGAATAAATGATATAACATTTCCTCAGGAAGAAATAAATGATTCCAATAAAGAATTGTCAATAAACTATGGTAAATCACATATAATGTGGGATTGAGATGAAATGGAAAATATTGATGATATATTTTCTTATTCTGTGGCAAGCGATATCATGGAAGAAAATGATGACCCTGAACCAAAATCTGTAGATGATTGTAAAAATCGACAAGATTGGAACAAATGGAAAGATGCTATGCAAGCTGAATTAAACTCACTAAACAATCGAAAGGTTTTTGGACCTATTGTCATTACACCAAAGTCAATGAAACCTGTAGGATATAAATGGGTTTTTGTGAGAAAACGAAATGAGAAAAATGAAGTTACAAGATATAAAGCAAGACTTGTAGCTCAAGGTTTTTCCCATAGGCCAGGAATTGACTATGAAGAAACGTATTCTCCTGTCATGGATGCTATTACGTTTAGATATTTAATCAGCTTAGCAGTCTCTAAAAATTTAGAGATGCGCCTTATGGATGTTGTCACAGCTTACTTGTATGGATCACTAGATAGTGACATCTATATGAAAATTCCCGAAGGATTTAAACTCCCCGATGCAATAAGCTCAAAGCCTAAGGAAATGTATTCCATCAAATTACAAAGATCCTTGTATGGACTGAAACAATCTGGAAGGATGTGGTACAATCGTTTGAGTGATTATTTGATAAGCAAAGGATACACAAATAATATTATTTGTCCATGTGTCTTCATCAAGAAGACAACATCAGGATATGTGATCATAGCTGTGTATGTTGACGATCTAAATTTAATTGGGACACAAAAAGAAATTAATGACGCAATTGCTCTTTTAAAGAAAGAATTCGAAATGAAAGATCTTGGAAAAACCAAATATTGTCTTGGTTTACAAATTGAGCATATGCATAATGGGATACTTGTGCATCAGTCAACTTATACTGAGAAACTCTTAAAACGTTTCAATATGGACAAAGCAAATCCTTTAAGCACACCGATGGTTGTTAGATCACTCAATGTTGACAATGATCCATTTCGTCCTTGGGAAGATAATGAAGAGATTCTTGGTCCCGAAGTACCATACCTCAGTGCAATTGGAGCACTTATCTATCTTACTAACTGTACAAGACCTGACATTTCTTTTGCAGTTAATTTATTGGCAAGATTCAGTTCATCCCCTACTAAAAGACATTGGAATGACATTAAACATATTTTTCGGTATTTAAAAAGAACTGTTGATTTAGGTTTATTTTATCCTAACGATTCAAAAGAAGGGTTAGTTGGTTATGCAGATGCAGGTTATTTATCTGATCCCCATAAAGCAAAATCTCAAACTGGATACGTATTTAAGAATGGAGGAACTGCGATTTCATGGCGTTCTCAGAAACAAACACTCATTGCAACATCTTCAAATCATGCTGAAGTCATTGCATTGCATGAAACTTCAAGAGAATGTGTATGGTTAAGATCTATGTCACGACACATATTGATTTCTTGTGGACTAGAGAAAGATCTAATTCCAACTCCTATCTATGAAGATAATGCAGCTTGTGTCTCGCAAATGAAGGAAGGATATATCAAAAGTGACAGAACAAAGCATATACCACCAAGATACTTTGAGTATACTCGAGACCTTATTAAAGACAATCAGGTTGAAATGAGATATGTCCAGTCCAGCAACAACTCAGCTGATCTTTTCACAAAAGCACTTCCCACAGCAACATTCAGGAAACATGTTCATGATATTGGCATGCGCCATGTACGAACAATGTAACGACCTGCAATTTGAGGGGGAGCTATATACTGCACTCTTTTTCCCTTAGCTAAAGTTTTTTCCCATTGGGTTTTCTTTTAGCAAGGTTTTTAATGAGGCAGTACTTCAAGACCCCGAAGTTTTGAAAAGGTGTCATCCAAGGGGGAGTGTTATGAATCCACCGACGAATTGTGCAAGTTGTATGACACCTTTTTCACAATTGTCTAAATTATGGTCACATGAACACTCCAAGTAAAGATATAATAATTTGAGTTTGTCGGCAATTTCACATTTACGTAGTATAAATAATACTACAATGTAAATGAAATATCATCCCCAGTACACATTCTTATCTTTTCCTTTTATCCTCTTGTTTCTTTGTTCAAATATTACTTCAATAATATTGTTGTAATTAAGGCTAATATTATAACAATTATAAAATTATAAGCGTTACCTTTGATGTCGCAATTTACCGACCAAGATTCAACAATAAAGTGTTTTCACCCTTTTTTAAAAGGAGATAAAATCATGCTGTTATTCTTAACCAAATAAGATATCAATATTCCAAAAGGTTTTCATATCCAACATAATTTGATTTAAGGGATCTTTGATACATCATAGATGCTGAATCTAATATAATATTGTGTGTTTTCTTAATTTAAAATACACCATTATATTATGGCATGAAAGTATTATGTTGCATGTGAATTTGCAACATGCGGCCCAAAGACCCTAAACATAATTTCAGTCATATCGTATCTCAATATATCATTTTATTATATATAAATTTTTATTATTAATTATTCAATATTTCGTTTATTCAAGCTCGTACAATACATGAGTTTCTAACCTACTCCTGTAATTTACTCTAAAACTATTTGATCCGAACATTCTCATTTTTTAAGCTTTGAAATGCATTTATATAACTAAGAGATGATTATGTTAGGTTGTTCACTATGGAGGGGGCTTTAAAGCCCCTCCATAGTATCATATCACCGCCACATCATCGCCATGTAGGTTTGTTGTCTCTCCATAACGCCAAACTGTGGTTTAATGTCTCTTTACCATGTTATATATATTTATATATGTATGCATGTGTTTGTGAGAGAGGGAGAGAGAGAGGGCCCACATATTCACCCCATAGCACCGGTCTTAGTGAGGCCGCCACTTATACGCCCCTAAGTTAGCGCCCCTCGGTGGTGTTCAAACCCAAAGCCGCCCCATGAGCGCCCCCCAACCACGCCCATAGCAAACCGCCTTAGAGGCATGTTTAATTCAAACCATACATGAATCTTTTAGATGTTATTGTATAAACACTCGATACTAAGTTATAACAAAAACAACCATTATGTGTATCTACATTTGTATAAAAAAAAACCCATTTCTATGATTAGGTATTGTTTGATGTTCATGAACATAGTAAAAATCTTCGTCGGTTAAAAGATCAAACGGTATTGCATTCATAGTCAAACTATTAACCGTTGACCAAACAACTAATGCATCAACTCGTGTTCCATGATCCATCAACAACTTGTAGGTCCATCCTTTGTCATCTTACTATTCTAAGTTCGTATACGTTTGTACAAACATGAGTTCTAAGACTGGTATCTAATTCTCACCAAGTGAAAAGATTATATCATAAATAACCTTCACTAAGACATCGTTAGTAACTTAGGATATCCATAGTGGGGCGAATTTGAGGGACGATATGCGCAATTTTTTTTGGTGAACGTCGCCCAATGGGCTACAAAAGGGACGACATTTTTTTGGTGGGGGGGAGGCGAGGAATATTTGTCGCCTTTCATCCTTTACTTTTATTATTGTTATATTCAAATGTGTGATATATATATATATATAAGTTACAACACCACTACACCCCGTAAACACAAAACTCACTTTTTACTGACTGGGCGTCACATGACACAAAACATCTCATTTTGTAGTTCATTCACTACACATAGCCTTAGTATTTTGTTCTAACATCTCATTTTGTAGCCCCTTCACTACACATAGCCTTAGTATTTTGTTCTAGAACTATTTTTCAAATGACGTGTTTAACTTTGCCCATAAAGTTTTACACAAAACAAGGATCTCAAATATATTAAAATATTTTTTTAAAATAGAAATAGCAAAGAAGATTTCAACTCAATGTACATCTATCAAAACATGGTGTTGTGTACCATTTCCATTCCAGTTGAAACCATCAAAAAGTAAAAATTTCATTTTAGTATTTCCTGCCGGTGAAAAAAAGTACACTTTTAATTGAAAATTGTATTTTTCTAGCTGTCTAATTTTATTTTTGTTTTAAAAAGTATGGCCGGCCATGCAAGTATGCAACTTCAATCATAAAGAACCAAGATGATGATTAACAGTTTCTATGCCATATAAAACAAATTAAGAATCATAAATCCAAAAAACAAACAAAATAAAAAAAAAGTAAACTTTGAATTCTGTATACTTGGTAATAACTGTCGTATGGTACATCCCAGACACTTTAACTACATGTTTTACGCATTTTATAACCGTTACAAATTAGTGTTAGATGCATAATCAAAACAAATCTTACCTTTGTCACAGAAATAATCTCATAATCCTCAATACACACGCTTCCCGAGCCCTTTTTGTTCTCCCCAAAACCAGCTTTAACGCGTAACAATAAATACTGTTGCGACTTACCATCTACTATCTCACAGCTTCCGGTGCAGAGTTGCAGTAAGGCGTATGTAAGCACACCAATTTTGTACACATGAGACAGACAGTGGCAAACCCGACTCCCGCCAAGACACCCGTCGTGCTTTTCCGTGTATCCAATCGCATTGCCCTTCTAAGCATGCTCCAAAAACACGGTATTAAACCGCCGCACGTAAACACCATCAAATAATCCAAACCGCTATAATCAATCCCAGCAAGAATGGCTGCAATAGCCGAAACAGGACCCACGATCCCGATCAACCCGGACCCCGCTAACGACCCGTACCAACTGTCGGTCGCTCCAAATATACAGCTGGCAACAGCAGCACCACGGGTGAGTCCGTGAAGAGAAACGGGCAGGACCATGTGTCGACCAAACCCGTAAGCTTTTGGTGCAGCCACGCCTAGCGCAAGCCCTTCGGCTAGTGCGTGTAGGGCCACGGCTAGACATGAGAGTATTGACTGGAGGGTGAGTGCGCTTATAGAAAAGGCAGTTGGGTTAGGTAAGGTGTTCGTTGATGTTATTTTCTGGGTGGCAAGTTTGGTGGCGGTGGAAGTCGAGATGTGGGTGAATGTGGACCCCGTTGCCAGAAGGGCGGTGAGCGTGAGGAATGAAATTTTGGATGAGAAAAGTAATTGAAGTGGCCGCCATGCACCAAGTACAAATGCAATACCGGATGCAACACCGGTGAGAAGCGCGTGTTGTAGATGGAACGCGAGTGCAAAAGCAACTAGAATGTTGCCACCTAGTAATGGGCCGAGACCGAAAAGTAATGACACCAGGAACCCTGAAGCGCCTTCTGAACTACATCCAATGAAAAATAGTCAAAAAGGCAATAGCCAAAAAGTTAATTAATACAGTGATAATCCAGAATTTTTTTAAAAAGAAAATGACTCGAGAGTTTATTGTATGCATTAAATACACTATGGCAGCTTTCCACCCGCTTGTTTCCTTCTTAGTTAGTTTTACTAGTTTCAACTGTTTTGACCCGTAAAACATAAAATATAACCCGATAAAATAAAAAGATGGATGGACATGAAAAAACAGAGACAGGATTGCATCAATGGCTATCCAAACACCTTTTAGAAAGCAAAATATTGCATGCTGAAAATTGTGCAGCTTTTTTTTCCAAGAAAAGTGGGCCATTCGTCCAAGAACACCTCCAACTTAACGCATCGTTTTCTAGTAACTGACTAACATTTATTAGATCAAACTTAACTGACTAATGTTGAACAGATTAATCCAGCAAGAAGAGCTATCCTGGTATAGCTTTTATAATTAACTTCCATATAGTAATTAGTAAGGCAAAGAACACTAAAAAATTAGCATACCATGCATGCAACATATACACATTATGAAATTACATGTTAGGACCCAAAAGTGTATGCAACGTTTTAAATTAACTTACTTGTAATTGAGACCAAAATTCTGAAACATGGCACCGAAAGCTTGCATAGTGGCGACTGAAATTGTAGCTGCAGATGCAACGTGAGACGGCGATGCTTCCTATAGAACCATAAGAAACTGTTACAACAGTCCAGAATATAAAGTTCGTTTTTCTCTATTAAAAGTAAAAATGAACTCCGAAGACAGAGACAAAGTTGTATTCCAATTTATTGGTTGTACTAAATTGAATTGTGAATTACCAAAAGTAAGAAGTTTCATCAACTGAGGTGGACAAAAGTAGAGTAGTAGACCATCAATACATTTTGTAATGTTTAAAAGACAGCCCTTTACAAAAGTGAAGTCCAAGTGTGTTAAAGTCGATTACTGTATCATTGCTTTAAAAAAAATGATGATCTTTCATAAGGCGTGGTACCTTAAAAGCATCTGGAAGAACCTCAGCAACAACCATCCAGATCATACACCCTGCTGCAAAGCCCGTACAGAATGGCAGCAGTTTGTTAAAGGCATCAGCACATATAAAAGAGGGTACTGCTACAATGGGCTGCCAGAATATGGACAATATAAGATACCCTAAAAATAAATTAATGTTCTTCTTACATCCTTAAAAACAGATAACAATGCAAAATAATACCTGGGGCAAAGATGTAATTACACTCCATAACATAGCATTTTGTGGAGAAACTCCTCTGGATGCAAGCACCATACTAACAGCTAAACCTTCAGGTATGTTATGAACAGCGATGGCTAAAGTTACCAAAAGGCCCTGAGAAAGACCTTTTGAGCCAGCAAAAGACACCCCAACTCCAGAACCTTCCCCAAATGAATGAAGTGTCATGATTCCAATTACAAGAATAACCTTGTTTGCATCTGCTCCTTTATGTCCAACATACTGACTTCACCATAATGCTCAAGAAACTAAAAAGATTAAAAAAGCAAGCTTATGTCAATCATGATACCCGACTCCGGAGCAAAACCTTCGCAAGCAAAAGTAAGCCGATGATTAAATTACCTTTTTACATAGCAAAATAAAAATGCCACCTGCCAAAATGCCCGTAACAACCCAACTACCACTACCATGATCCCGTCCTTCTTGTATCAAATCAAAACTTGCAGCCAACATAACTCCTGCAGCCATCCCGTTACATATCCCAGCCCACTGAGCATCAAGTTCCACAAAAAAGAACGGTAATGCACCTAAACCAGTAGCAGCCGCCATTGCTAAAGTAAACAAAGCAACAGTAGTAACTGAAACCCTACTGGTCCCACTGCTTTTCCCAACAGGTTCATCGCTTGTGACACCAGACCTAAAAGATTCCCCTAAATTGTTGCCATCTATCACACTTTCTACCGTCTCCTTCAATGGAGCGGTTATTAACCTCTGTGAGGTACTGTTTTCTGAACCCGATGTACCAGAACTATATTGCACTAGTAATAACAAGATTAACAAGATTTGTTTGAATCCCGAACCCATTTCAACCGTGCCCTATTCAGCTGTAATATAAACACAAATCCGCATCAGCTGTTTAGGACACTTGCATTTGTATCCTCCTGCAATTCAACATAGGTTAGCATGATTATAATATTAAGCAATAATTGTAAACATATGAAGATAAATTTGGGGATTCTATACTCTGCACTAGGCGCACCACGTTCTTAAACATAGTCAAAACAGTCAAAACAGTACCAATGCTCATAATCATAAAATTAAAACAAACAGATTCATCAATTTCAGAAGTTATAGGATGATAATGATAACCCTTTTGTAAAAATCTGAATTGAACCTAGCTGATGCACTATGATGTACTATACAATTCCAAAATTCATCTTACAGAGCAGCTACATATGTAATCTAGGGCACAAATTCAATCATAAACAACAATTTTTAAGCAGCATGCTATAATTTTAATTGTGCCCTACATCGCAAGCTTCAAGTTTTGGAATGTAAACACAAATCTGCATCAGTTGTTTAAAACACTTGCATTAGTGTCTGCCTGCAATTCAAAATATGTTTGTATGATTCTGATATGTAGCAATGAATCAATGATTGTACATAAAAGGGAATAAACTTGGGGCTTTCCACTCTAAATTAGGCGCACGTAGTCAAAAACAGCATAAATGCACTTAAAGCATAAAATTAAAACACACAATTTCATCAATTTTAGAGGTTATGAGGTGAAAATCATAACCTTTTTGTAAAAATCTGAACTTAACCTAGCTGATGCATCATAAAGTTGTTAAACATAGTCAAAATCAGCATAAATGCTCTTTAAACATAAAATTAAAACAAACAATTTTAAAAAATATATATAAAATTCTGAATTTATCCTAGCCGATGCATGATGATGCACTACACAATTCCTAAATTCATCTCACAGAGCAGCTAAGTCAGTAATCTAGGACATAAACTCGATCACAAACACCATTTCTTAACCAGAATTCGACAACTTCAGTTAGATCAGCAATCAACAACAAACTAGAGCTAAAAATGAAACAACCATTTCGAATTCAATAACGGATAAATTCCGAGATTCTATAATCTAAATTAGGCATCATTACAAGACAGACAGTCAAAAACAGCATAAAATGAACACTAACAATTACATTAATTTTGATAACCTGTATTTGAACAATCTAAATATAACCTAGCTGATGCACGATGATGCCATGCACTACATACACAGTTCCTAAATTCACCTTACAGAGCAGCTAAGTATACAATCTAGGGCACAAAGTCAATTCTTAATCAAAATTCCACAATTCCAGTTAGATCAGCAATTGACAACAAATTAGGGGTAGAAATGAAACAATTATTTGGAATTGAATAAGCGATTGGTGTATTGAATTGAAACGGAAGCTGATGAAGGAATGAAAACCCAAATAAATTTAAGGAGTGATTGATTGATTGATGAAACCTACCTGTTAATCGGAGAAATGGGCCGTCATAATAATATTATTACGGCTTCAGAGATCCCGAATAAGAAGAAGATACAGAGAGAGATTAATATTAATATTATGTATTATAGATAGAAGAGGAGACTTTAACAATGAAGCCAACCCACGGATAACGGGAGACAAAAACCACGTTTGTGATTGACGGATTCCGTGGGTGGGTGGATAAACCAAACCCAAACCCAAACCCAAACCCAAACCCAAACCCAACCCATCCATTGTTTTCATTTTCTCATCTTACGTTTTTCCTCCCTACTCTTTTATTATGTTTACATAACTTGCTTGTGTTTTTTAGGGATGTAACGATGTTGTATACGAACACCACCCTTGTTGTGTTTATACATATGCTTATACGACTCCTATAGGTCTATATAACCCGACATATGTATGAAATGTTTAGGCTTGTAGCTCGAAACACTCATGTTGTTTGTAGGTTGTTTAATTAGTAGGAACACAATATATACTTTTAAAAAGGGGTGTGTTTTTTGTTTATAAGTTATGTGTTTTTATTTTTATAATTATGCGGGATGTTATTTCTTAAATTCTGTGTTTTAAATTGAAATTTGTTAAAAATGTGATCTTACTGAAGAAAAAAAACACCAAAAAATACAACAACAACGACAACAACAAAAAGTGTCTATATGTCTCATACATGCCTATACGAGATATATGAACAATGTTTGACGATATCTGACAAAAGATATCCCTATACGATCAGTATAGACCTATGTAAGTTGTATATGTGACACATGATGTTCGGATATATTGTCTGGTGTGTTTTGGGAAAATTGAGGATTGCATGAAGGTAAGAAAAATTAAAGTTTCACTGTCATTAAATAATAAAGGAATTATAGTTAAAGGAGTTAAAACACTTAAATAATTGAAAATTGTTCGGCTAAACCAAGAGCATCATTCATTGAAATCATACATTATGTGAAGAGGTAGGTCCCAGCAGAGCCCAGTTGGACCCGCAAGACTCACCTTAAACAGGGACGTCTGCGCAGAGACCAACTGGATCCGCAGGACCAACCATGCTCAGAGACGTGACGTCCTTACGCGCAGTATGCAAGCTGGTCCCGCAGGAAATGCCTCCCATGGTGAAGGACTCCGCCTGTTCCCGCAGCCTCGGATACAAGCCATGAGGGAAGGCCACCCGCGCAGCATGGCTACACGCACTAGGTACTTAGCTCTCGATCATTCAGTGTCACCTGAAGGAATGAGCAAAGCCGGGAGCAATCCCGCACAGAGGCGGGAGGGGGAATACTCCCGCCCAAATAAGCCAGTCTGTATACTGAATGACCTTTTACTGTACCTGACGAGGTATGGGCGAAAGATCTGATCAGGGATACGACAGCTCACTGATACAGTATGGCGAGCAGCATGCTCCTGTACTGTATCACTATTAAGCCGCTGCCTACTCACCAACTACTGTCATACCACGTGCGTAGCCGGCAGTTGGTGGAAAGGGAATAGTATACAGCAGGCCTGGTCGCTATCAGCCGCTGCCTACCCACCAACTACCAGCAGGGCACGTGCGTAGGCTACTGTTGATGAACAGGAACACTGTTGCAGCCGGCCATACCTCCTTGGAAACCTACATCCGGCTATAAATACCCCAAATGGTATGATCATCTAAACACAACATATCTTACTACATTATCATCATATTATACCTGATATCTGCTCTAGCAATCTCTTAATATACTTTTATATTTAAAGAGCAATCTAGTCTGATTCTCACGCCGGAGGGTGGTCACAAGGAGGAACCCCCCCCCCCCCTTCTCAGTGACGAGCTCACGGTGTCTGTTTTGCAGGTTATCAGAAGAACCATCTTCCAAGGGTCTAACCCCTCGTGGGAAACATCTCTCCAACCCCCAGGTTACCAGTAATCTGCCCGGGGTCCGGTTAGTGTTTCTTCATTGGCGCCATCCGTGCATAAAGCTAGAACTTTATTTTTCTCCAGTTTTTTCAAACATCTACAAAGATGGTTAGAGAAATTCCGGTAACCATAACCCCTGCTACTAGGGGGAATACCGGCAACACAGTTTTTACGAACACTACCCCGGCTACCGAAGCCGGGGCAAGTGAAGTAAATTTTACGAACACTACCCCACTTACCAAAGCTGGGGCAAGTGCAGTAAATGATCGCCTACTGGGATCCACTGATACCCAGGTTGAGAAACGAAGACTCCCCCGCCAAACTCTCGATGAAGTTAAGGCATGGGCGGAGGCACGACAAAAGGAATTCCAGGCTGAGTTGGACGAACGCTTGCGTTCCGTGCAACAGGCCGACGAATTCGAATACTGGGAGGATGACTCGGAGGAATCCGACTCCGACGCGAACCCTCGCCATAGGGCAAAAGGGAAGCATAAGGAAACGGAATCCCAACCGAAAAGGCATTTTGGACAAGCCTTCAAACCAAAAAGCACAGGTGGAAGTCCACGAGACTTCTCTAAAACGTTCAGACCAAACGTTGCAAATGCAGGAACGTCCAAATTTGCAAGGGACATTGCTGAAGCAATCGCCCCAAAGAGTGCCAAACAAATGCCCAACATAGGCACATATGACGGTATATCTGATCCAGACGATCATTTGAACAGGTTCATAGCAGGGGCAACCGTCAGCAATTGGACGGAACCCACGTGGTGTTACATGTTCCAAATGACGCTGGTTGGGGCTGCTAGAGCATGGTTCGATCGTCTACCGGTCAACCACATCTACGACTGGGCAGACTTCCAACAAAAGTTTAGCCAACACTTCAGCCAGCAACGGAAGTATACCGAGGAGCAATGGACAATCCTCAAATGCATACGAGAGGAAGACGAATCTCTGCCAAACTTCATCACTCGCTTCAACTCAAAGAAGCTAAGTTTGGGCAATATCAGTGAAGATCTTGTTCGCGCTGCCTTCATCCAGGGCGCACATGACCCAGAGCTCATCCGCACCCTAACGGGTAAAGATGGCATGCCATCCACATGGGATGGCATCATGACAGCAGCAAAACGCTATGCGGAAACAGAGAAACAACTGGGTAGAGATCTCCCACAGAGCACAAACCTCTACACCCAGAGGACGAGAGAAGACAACGTCCTCACCGCCCGATTAAATAAAAAACGAAAGCTAGGCATCTGGCAGTCAAGGGTAAACTTTGACACCTCATCCGGCTTGCAAAATCGGTTGGGCGGAAGGGATAATGTACAGTCGCACCGGAACTCCAGATGGACGCCACTCACCAAAAGCGTCACTGAGATATTCGCCACTGAAGGGCTCCCATGGCCAAAACCGCCAATAATCCGACATCGTCACGATGCAGATCGGAGCAAATACTGTGACTTTCACAAGACAAAGGGCCACAACACTGAAGAATGCATAGATGTAAAAGATATGGTCGAAGCATTTGTCAGAGATGGGACGCTCGCGCACCTCGTGGCGTAATAAAGGCTGAGCAGGCGGGTGCGTATAGAACCCCAGCTGGGGAAAACACGAATCAATTCCAGCTTCAAAATCGAGACTACATGCTGCGTAAAGAACGAGATCCCGAACCAGGTGCGTATCGGCTCGATGGCACTCCCATCCCAACAAGGAAGGGAGCTCATTTACACAGTTTGCATGTAAATCAATTCCAATTTGTAAAGAAAAGGCCAAGAGCCACTTCTAATGGAAATGATTCTCTTAAGAATATCGAAGCTGATGATTTTACATTTAATACTTTTCTGGACACTAATATGCCGGTTTTCACCGCATAATTACGTGAAGTCATTGCATGGGAAGGCGGTCCTACCCGCACGAACCCAATAACGTGACAAACCTTCACGCAGGTCAGTTGAAGGGGAAAAAGTTCAGCACCCAAAAATGAAAGTGCCGGTCTATCCGCATGAATCATTAACGAAACTGAATAATAACCTATCAACAACCGCGCGTCGAACGGTTAAAACTATCCAACACTGGTGACGGCATTCACATTACGTGAAGTCGTTGCGTGGGAAGGCGGTCTTACCCGCACGAACCCAATAACGTGGCAAACCTTCACGCAGGTCAGGTATGGGTAAAGTTTTGCCATCCTACTAAGTGCAAGTGACGGTTCTACCCGCACAATCACGAAAGAGGAAGCAAAACTTCACACCTATTATTAACCACGTTCAAAGGTTAACTTATCCTCAAAAGGTAAGAAAAACCTACACGCAGGTCAGGTATGGGTAAAGTTTTGCCATCATACTAAGTGCAAGTGACGGTTCTACCCGCACAATCACGAAAGAGGAAGCAAAACTTCACACCTATTATCAACCACGTTCAAAGGTTAACTTATCCTCAAAAGGTAAGAAAAACCTACACGCAGGTCAGGTATGGGTAAAGTTTTGCCATCCTACTAAGTGCAAGTGACGGTTCTACCCGCACAATCACGAAAGAGGAAGCAAAACTTCACACCTATTATCAACCACGTTCAAAGGTTAACTTATCCTCAAAAGGCAAGAAAAACCTACACGCAGGTCAGATAAGGGTAAAGTTTTGCCATCCTACTAAGTGCAAGTGACGGTTCTACCCGCACAATCACGAAAGAGGAAGCAAAACTTCACACCTATTATCAACCACGTTCAAAGGTTAACTTATCCTCAAAAAGTAAGAAAAACCTACACGCAGGTTAGATAAAAGTTAAAGTTTAGCCATCCTACCAAGTGCAAGTGACGGTTCTACCCGCACAATCACGAAGGAGGAAGCGAAACTTTAACCCACTATCAACCACGTTCAAAGGTTCTTATTCTAAACACTTGGAAAATTGCTAATTTAAACTAAGTATGCAAGTCATAAGTTTATAAAGCAAGGAACCCAAAGAAGGAAATAACAATCTTATACGCAAAAAGATTAATATTTCAAGAATATATTACAAGAATGGCCGGGTAACTACCCGCCTAAAAGAAAAAATAAAAAACTATACAAGTCTTAGCAATGGGAAGGGATCTTCAGGATCAAGCCTCAGGGCCGCTTCCACTTGGACCCGCTCCGTCAGAAGAACGGGGTGGTTCGAGGAACGCTTTGAGGACAGCTAACCCATCATCAGCAGCAGCTACTTCGTCCACCTTCTCCACCACTGGATGCGGGAAGGCGGCGTATTGGTTCAATGCTTGGTCATAAATGGCTTCAGTATCCACATTGAACAAAGGGAAGTTGGAAGGCGTGACGCCTTTCTCAACAAACCCTAGACCAAGCATGAAGCCGGCCTTTTCCCCATCATCATGAGAAGCGTTGAGGGCTGCGGTCATAGCATCATCGTAAGAGGTCTCTGAAAAGACCTGACGCACAACCTACAAAGAAAACACAAGTATTAGAACCTTTTCTTACAAAAGAAATGCGTGAAGATAAATCTAAACATACCTGAGGCAACGCTTCTCGAAGAAGCCATCGGAGGGCAGCTTGAGCTTCGGTATGGGCGCGTTCGGCTTCGCTCTTGTTAAGGTTGGCAAGTAAAACATCCTTAGCGGCAGCCTCTTCGACGCCCTTAAGCTTCCGCTGGGTCTGGTCAAGCACCCCCCTTTGGTCCAGGATTTCCTGGAGTTTCTTGGCATCTTCCATTGCCAAGGCATCATGAGCGCGTTGGAGAGCCTCTAATTTGGCCTTGAGCTCCTCATTCTCCACACGCAAAGGCTCAGCAACGGCTTCAGCCTTGGCAGCCCTCTCGATTGCGTTTCGCGCAGTCTCCCTGGCCAGCCGAAGCTGTTCATTCACAGCTTGGGCAGCCTTGGAGCGGGCCTCGAGTCGCGCCTGAACTTCAACCTCGAGGGCCTTGAAGGCCTTCTCCTTGTCGGCGGCAGCTGCCGCCAGCTGTTGGTTCTCCTCCCGAAGAGCACGCGCCTCAGATATGTCCTTGGCGTGAGCTGCTTTCAACTTGTCGTTTTCACGACAAAGCAGCTCGACGCGCGGCTGCATCCGGGCCTGGAGAACCCGAAGCTCATTAGTTAGCCTACCCTCCTGGTAGCTAACCATGGCTTCCCCCAACGCGCCCGGAGGAGCAGCGTGGCGAGCCCAGTCCACGCACTCCACGGGTGTGCGAAGGGTTGTTCCTCGGCGTATGTTCCATCGAGGAACATACACTTCATTGGAATCCGACACTGCAAAAGAAACAAAAGCAGTAAGGAAAAGATGATGAAAAACATAAGGGAAAAAGAAAGGAACCCTACGCACCTGTAGGGTCAATGACAGGCGATAGCCGCCAAACCCATCACCTGAACCTAAAGGAAATCCATCCAACAGGTCAGGCAGACGGGAAGGTGGCAAAGATCGGCGTGAAGCCCTGCGCGTACCTGATGGTCCGGCCATCGGTGCCGGTGGCGCGGGCATGGTGGCAGCCGCCGTGGTCGCCGTCGTTGTCTCCGCCGCGGTCGCCGCCTCCTTAAAAGCAGCAGTAACCGCCGGTTCCGTGAAGGATGCTGTAAAAATCGCACTCACGGCCGGCGGTGACGTCATCACTACCGGAACAGCTGGCTCAAAGGAATGAGCAACTGGACCAGCGGATGCAGACGCAGGCGCCTGGGTCGACGCCTCAGGAAGGCTGACCGAGCCTACCGTCATTGGCGGGGAGGTATTCCCCTGCGGTTCACCCCGGAATGCGTCAACACCCACGCCTGCACAAAGAAGAAAGTGTTAAATTTATAGTGATAAATCTGCAGACATTATGATTATACTTACGGGTTTTCTTGACCCTGAACGTACGGACGGGCGGGGAGGAACCCGATGGAGCCGGCCTCTTGGTACCGGTCACCGTCGTCTTCATTGGTTCTCCGGAGGTAACGGTCGTAGCCTCCGGAGCAGTGCTCTTCTCACCACCGGGCTTCCCCGCCACCTCTTCACTATCTGACTCCGAGTCAGAGAGAACCACTGGATCAGCTGTGGAGGCCTTCTCCTTCCCCTTCACGCCGGCAGCAGCCTTCTTCTTCCGCACAAGGGGAGGACCATCTGCGGATTCCTCAGAAGAAGACAGGATGTAAGGATTTCCAGCAACGGGTACAGCATTGAGGGGTTCAGGATAGAATATCTCCTTACCTGGCCGCCGGTGGCTCAGGATCTCTTGGCCCGGCGGATAGACCTCCACAAACCTATCCGCCGTTTGCTCCAGGATGGGCAACTCATTGTCGTCCAGAGCACGAGTGCCCACCCGCACGGGACTGTCAGCCTCCCGCGGGAACAGGAGCGACTCCAAATTATTCCCCTCTGAAAGAAAAGAAACAGTTAGAAAATAAACTAATATCAGCAAGAAAGACAAGACATACTGAATAGAGTTCAAACCGTATTCGAGAAGGATAGGAAACCGGGACGCATCCTTCCATACCCGGCTCATCCCCAGCAGCACCATCCCGGACTCCGCAAACCGGTAAACCGGAGATTGGACCCGGGATATCTTCGCGAACCATTCCGCCTCCTGGTAACTGGAAGCATGAAGGCTCGGAAGCGCTTGACCCTTCTTGAACTTCATAGCAATGGGGATGGCGCGGGCAGAGATGTAGAAGAACTCCCGCTTCCACGATCGGAGACTGCGCTCGGTCACGCAGATCTTCAAACCCTTAATACGGGTTGTCAGGGTGTACCACCCCTGGACGCACCTCCAAGTATAGAAGGTCATCAGGCGGTCCACATAGGGCTCAATACCCAGAATCCGGCACACCCACTCGAAGTGTCGGACCTTGGCAATCGCCATCGGATGCACCTCGGTCAGGTGCACACCGTGCCTCTCCAGGACACGATACATAAACTTTGTCAATGGAAACCTAAGGTTCCCATAAACAAAGAATGCAGCATATACCCCGATCTTGCCACTGGGGGCATCGTACACAGTCTGGTGGGATTCAGGAAACTCAGGCTCGAGAGACTCGAGCATGAACTTCCTGACTATGTACTGGTACTGATCGAGAGGTAGAGCACACTGGCACTCGCCAGCAGTACTCCTATCGTCGGCTACAGCTTCAGCATCATGAGAAGACATTTTTGCAGAAAGAAGAGTGATTTCGGGAAAATGCTTGCCTGAAAAAGGGGAGTATTTGCCGGAAATCACTAAGAAGAAGAGAGGTGAAAGTGTGGATTACAAAGGGGCCTCTCCCCCTTTATATACTAATCGCAATTAATGCGGTGAATTTAATGCGGAGAGAGAAATCGAAGGTGCAATGAAACTATGGCACGTGGCAAAAAGCAGGCTGGCAACAGCTGTTGACAGGACGCGTGCCAGTAATTTCGCGGCCACGCGCCCGAAAAATCGTGCCCACGCGCCAGGAAAAGCGTCTGGAATGACCATGTTCTGTCACGTCACCATAACTTCCTGCACGTCCTGACACAGTCAGAAGAAACCGTCGCACGACGTTTCAGAGGTTTGGACTGTTCTTATCTTTCCACCAACTCTTCGAATTTCAAAATTTAAAATTCAAAAATATTAAAAAGTAAGCGGGAAAATACCCCTTACCCCTTGGCGAACAAGTAACCGTCAGACGGATGCGGGTACAGTGTAAAGGCAAAACCCTTCACATACCTAGCACCCGCAGGGAATTGAAGCCAAGTAAACCTTGGCGAACAAGTAACCGTTAGACGGATGCGGGTACAGTGTAAAGGCAAAACCCTTCACATACCTAGCACCCGCAGGGAATTGAAGCCAAGTAAACCTTGGCGAACAAGTAACCGTTAGACGGATGCGGGTACAGTGTAAAGGCAAAACCCTTCACATACCTAGCACCCGCAGGGAATTGAAGCCAAATATTCCTCGGCAACCAAGTAACTATAAGACAGGCGCGGGTACAGTGTAAAGGCAAAACCCTTCACGTACCTAGCACCTGCAGGGAATTGACGCTAGGAATACCTTGGAAGTAAAGTAACCGTAAGACGAGCGCTGGTACAGTGTTAAGGCAAAACCCTTCACATACCTAGCGCTCCGCTGGGAATTGAAACCAGGAAGGATCTTCTGGGCAATGCTTGCGGAAACGGAAATAACATCCCCGCATAGCGGGAACGTTGAGAACTACGTTGTTTGAAGCTCCAGGATGGAATTGGTGGTTTTAACATAATTGATCACTATGTTCAAAACTACCAAAACCTCATGGAGAATCCACACAACTAGGACTCAATGCTCCTGACTTGCGAGGAGGTTACAGACCTACCCGCATCATACCCAAAGACCAAGCAGGAAACTCGGGCATTTCTGCAAGTGACAAGGACTTCCCATGGAAAACCTTACAAAACCCTTTGCTTAAGTCCAAAAGTTCACCTCACTTTATTAAACACGCATGAGAAGAACATTGGACTGGGGGGACTTGAAGAGGTAGGTCCCAGCAGAGCCCAGTTGGACCCGCAAGACTCACCTTAAACAGGGACGTCTGCGCAGAGACCAACTGGATCCGCAGGACCAACCATGCTCAGAGACGTGACGTCCTTACGCGCAGTATGCAAGCTGGTCCCGCAGGAAATGCCTCCCATGGTGAAGGACTCCGCCTGTTCCCGCAGCCTCGGATACAAGCCATGAGGGAAGGCCACCCGCGCAGCATGGCTACACGCACTAGGTACTTAGCTCTCGATCATTCAGTGTCACCTGAAGGAATGAGCAAAGCCGGGAGCAATCCCGCACAGAGGCGGGAGGGGGAATACTCCCGCCCAAATAAGCCAGTCTGTATACTGAAGGACCTTTTACTGTACCTGACGAGGTATGGGCGAAAGATCTGATCAGGGATACGACAGCTCACTGATACAGTATGGCGAGCAGCATGCTCCTGTACTGTATCACTATTAAGCCGCTGCCTACTCACCAACTACTGTCATACCACGTGCGTAGCCGGCAGTTGGTGGAAAGGGAATAGTATACAGCAGGCCTGGTCGCTATCAGCCGCTGCCTACCCAACAACTACCAGCAGGGCACGTGCGTAGGCTACTGTTGATGAACAGGAACACTGTTGCAGCCGGCCATACCTCCTTGGAAACCTACATCCGGCTATAAATACCCCAAATGGTATGATCATCTAAACACAACATATCTTACTACATTATCATCATATTATACCTGATATCTGCTCTAGCAATCTCTTAATATACTTTTATATTTAAAGAGCAATCTAGTCTGATTCTCACGCCGGAGGGTGGTCACAAGGAGGAACCCCCCCCCCCCCCTTCTCAGTGACGAGCTCACGGTGTCTGTTTTGCAGGTTATCAGAAGAACCATCTTCCAAGGGTCTAACCCCTCGTGGGAAACATCTCTCCAACCCCCAGGTTACCAGTAATCTGCCCGGGGTCCGGTTAGTGTTTCTTCATTATGTTAAAAAGGTTTACTTTAATTTCCACAATAATATTTTGTAAGCTTGTTTTGGTAAATGAAATGGTTCCTGTGGTGCTTGTGAACTTTTGGTTTGTATAATGTGATTCCTTCCTTTAGTTGTCCTCGTCTAATTAAAGCATAACTTTTAAATGTTCATTTCAATATGATTCACTACTTTTAGTATGTCACACAGGTTTCACTTTGGCTGATTACTTATTTGAAACTATAGAATAACTTGTAAAACTTGAAGCAACACCAATTTGAAGGACCTGAATGACTAATACTGAAAGTATAAGGGTGGTACGGAAGATCTTAAAGGGCGGTTTGGTGGAGATCCAAAGTTCATGGATCAAGTTGAATAACTTGGTATCATAGTTATCTTTTTATTTATTATTAAATAAGTTAGAAGTCTAGTATGATTATGTTTCCTAGTTTGAGTAGGATTAGAATTGTGGGTGTTATATAAACCCAACATTAGTTTTCTTTTGTTGGTAGCAGAAAGTAAAGTAGAAAGTATTTATTCTTGTTTCTTATTAATAGAAAAGAGTCGCATAAACGTTTTATGCAAAATCGTGTTTTGTGTTTTTGATTCACTTGTCTAAGATTTAACAAGTGGTATTAGATCCTAACGATCCAGGCTCGTGTTATCCGATCGGCGGCAAGTCTTGATTGCAGTTGTAGTTCCAATCAAAGGCATAAGAGGCCAAGAAACCTATCGTTATTAAGGTTCCGATCGAAGGTGTTAGAAGAAACTGATCGTACGCAAGATACGGTTCAAGATCGTTACGAGGAGACAACCGGAGGCTATTTGAAAATTGATCGAGAG
Source organism: Bidens hawaiensis (assembly GCF_021521415.1). Lineage (NCBI taxonomy): Eukaryota > Viridiplantae > Streptophyta > Magnoliopsida > Asterales > Asteraceae > Bidens > Bidens hawaiensis. Next base: position 72,405 of record NW_027505068.1, on the reverse strand, counting down.
TCATCCGTAGTACGTGTCTAGAAACGAGGAAAGATCCGTAGTTGCCAATTAAAGAACAGGCGTGCAAAAGATTAGTTCGGCTGATTGGGGTTTTGATGATAGCTTGGAGTTTGTACCCAGAAATCGTGGTCATCTCTTTTACATTCTGAAATATTATATATTGTGGTATTTTGTTTGTGTGTTGGAGGTTAATCCAAAGCATCACTGTCTATAAAAGTGAAACCCCAAAGTTCAACAGAAAAGACAAAAGTCACATTGTGATTTCTTGGCGTCACACTCAACAGAAATTATAATTTCTTTTGTGAGCTATAAAAATTGTTAGCGTCGTTCAATGGAAGAAAAAGATTTTTCTATTTTTGGTTGATTTGCGTCAAGGAGAAGGAAACGAACAAACAACCAGAAGTCGGAAAAAAAAATAGTTCTACAGTTTTGTTTATTTAGGCGAAACCATGGCAGAATTTCAGGTCGTCGGGGGAATCAAGAAACTGAATCAAAGCAACTATAAACAATGGTCGACATGCATCAAATCGTATCTTCAAGGTCAAGATATTTGGCAGGTAACGAACGATACCGAGACGAGACAACCTGCAAACGATATTAACGGTAGTATCGGGAAGTGGCAGGTGAAAGCGGGTCGGGTGATGTTTATCATCAAGACAACGGTTGATGATGATGTTCTTGATCACATTCAAGATCTCGAATACCCAAAGCAAGCGTGGGATACGCTGGAGATCTTATTTACAAAGAAGAACGATGCTCGATTGCAACTAGTCGAAGGTGAGTTGATGACGATTTCTCAAGGTGATCTTCCTATTTCACAATATTTTCGTAAAGTGAAGAATTTGTGCCGGGAGATTGGAGAACTCGATCCCCAGTCTCGGGTTAGCGATGCTCGTATGAAGCGGATACTAATCCACGGTTTAAGACCGGCGTATCGTAGCTTCGTTACCGCTATTCAAGGGTGGGCGACCCAACCGAGTATTACCAAGTTCGAGAATATTCTTGCAGGACAAGAAGCCTTGGCAAAACAGTTAGCCGGTGTGTCAATTAAAACCGAGAGCGAAGCCTTGTATGTCGGAAGGAAGGAGAAGCATCGGTTTAGTAAAAATCATAATCGTTATGGCGAGAAAGGTAAGAGTAAATATCGGGAGAACGAGAAGCGTGACCGAATCAAGAAGAGAGAATGGAACCGGAAGGGTCGGGTTGAAAAGAGTGAAGAAGATTCATCGGATGAAGAGAACCGAGACAAGGAATCAAGGTACCAACCAAAACAGTTTCCTTTTAGGTGCCATAAATGTGGACAAAAATGGCATATGGCAAAATACTGTCGAGAACCTAAGGAGGAAGGTAATGCAGCTATTGTTAGAGAAGAAGAACCGTGGGATGTGGAGGCTAATATGGCCGAGGTTCAAGGAAAATACACAGTTGATATCTAATTCAAACCGAATCTGGTAGATGAATGGTTTGAAGAAGGCTCCTGTTGGTGGACAAGTTTGGAAGCAGTGCCAGAGTCGAATCAATGGAAGGTAACCTTGGAATCATCTATTGTTATTTTGAATCTAGATGATGAGGAAACCGTGGTTGAAGAAGAAAGTAAGGTTGATCAAGACGTAACAGTGATAGTAACCGGACATGACGAGAAAGAAATCGTGTTGAATGAAGTGCACGAGGAGGTAGTTCCGTCTCATGTTACGGGTTGTCATGGTGGAATAGAAAGCGTTGAAGATCAACAAACCAACAAAGTTGATGTTGGAGTTTGCATGAGGTTCATGCAAAGTTCGGGTGGTCCGAATGAACGAACCAATGAAGGAGTTAAGTTCGAGAGAGAGAGCATGCATCGAGTGGGGATGGAAGAATTGCTTTGAGTACCATGATAGTTGGTCATGAGTTGAGAAAGCAAAAGTTGGTTCCCATCTGAAAACGGGTGATGCAGTTCTAAACAATGTTAATATCGAAACTAGCTCGTTTGTAACCAGGAAAAAGAAACCTGACGATAGTGTGATGAAGTCAAATCCAATAATCAAGCTCAAAGAGGTTCGAGCTTTACAAGGTGTGAAGGATCTTGGAGGAACAATGGAAGTTGGTATTGAGAGGGAGTGTAAAACTTGGAGCAACACCAACTTGAAGGACCCGAATAACTAATACTGAAAGTATAAGGGTGGTACGGAAGATCTCAGGGGGCGGTTTGGTGGAGATCCAAAGTTCAGAGACCAAGTTGAATAACTTGGTGTCATAGTTATCTTTTTATTTATTATTAAATAAGTTAGAAGTCTAGTATGATTATGTTTCCTAATTTGAGTAGGATTAGAATTGTGGGTGTTATATAAACCCAACATTAGTTTTCTTTTGTTGGTAGTAGAGAAGAGTAGAAAGTAAAGTAGAAAGTATTTGTTCTTGTTTCTTATTAATGAAAAGAGTCGCATAAACGTTTTATGCAAAATCGTGTTTGGTGTTCGTGATTCACTTGTCTAAGGTTTAACATAACTTATTAAAAATATTCGATCTTATCTTGAGTTGAACTTTGTTCTTCGTCTCAATATAAAATGTGATTACTGGAAAGCTTGAGTAACGGTAATCCCTCTTATCTCGAGTTAGAGTGTACAACTTCTTGTATAAGGTCCGGAGAAGGTTATCAAGAAACCTGATATCTTGAGAAAAAAGATTTTTCATAGGGAGGGCTCGGAAAAAAAAATCATTGGGCTTGTTGGGACATAGTGTTGCTACGAAAAGATAAAGAACGTTTGGGTTCGACCCCTTTAAAAAAAAGTTTAATCTTAGCCTAATTGCTAAATTGCGTTGGAGGTTTAATGTATTTCGTCATTTTCGGTTTAACTTATATTTATATTTGTATAAAAAACCCGACCCGTTTTGATCTTTCGGATCCGTCGTTATTAATGAAATATTGGGTTAACTTATATTTGTTTGTTTACACCTTGTTTGACCAACTTAAACTATCCACACGCATGAAACTTCTTAAAAGCAACACCATGGTCAACCATTCACTATTTTTCCTATATAAACAAGGCCAATGCATCCCATTTGGGTTTTCTCATTCACCTCAAACTCTCCCCAATCTAGATCTAAGTATTCTCTCCAAACTTTCTCTCAACCCAAGTGTTCATCTTCAATCTCTTATTATTTTGACTACCTAAGGTCAAACTAAAGCAAATCTTTGTTTCTAACTAATTCCTATTACTTAAAGCTTGATGTTGCAACATATATATAATATACACCCCTTGTTTCCTTCAGCTTCCGTTTCTCCGGTCGCGGTCGGTTGAAGTGTCGTGCTACAATGCAAGGCTACATGGAGAACTATTATAGTTCTTGATATATACTTTAACTTATGCTTTAATTTATGCAAGTTTATTGTTGTTGTTTAGTTTCTAATTACTTTTAGTTTCCAAATCATTTTTAATAGTTCAATGGTATTGGGTATGTGGCCACCGTTTTCGGTTTCATCCCGAGTCAAGAGCCGAACCAAAACCGAACTTTTGTTTAATACTTTATTGTTAACATATTGTATGAAAGATTTAAGTATTATTATTTTTAAGTTTATTTTAATGAGTTCTATAGTATTGGATATGTGGCAACCATCCTCGGTTTTATTCCGAGTCAAGGACCGAACCAAAACCGAACTCTTGTTTAAACACTTTATTTTAACATGTTGTATGTAAACTTGAGTATTATCATTTCTAAGTTATTTTAATAAAGTTCCACGGTATTGGGTATGTGGTAACCATCCTCGGCCTTATTCCGAGTCAAGGACCGAACCAAGACCGAACTAAATCGAGTTCACTCGCTTAAGACACACTAGTGTATTTTGAGCCACCGGATCTCGTATTTTCTCTAAAACTATTTTAAAAACTAATTTTAAATTGTTTTCTCAAAACATTTGGTATGTTGGATCTAACTTGATCTTATAACAAGTTTGGACCGACAAAACCAAACACTCGCTTAACGGACGTCGAGGTTCTTCTTAATAGAACTACACACTTGGTTAAGCTTCTTTTGATTTCATTGAGTTATCTCATAACATTTTGGAATCTCGGCTTCGAGCTTGATCAATTATTAAGACTTGAACCAGCAAATCCAAACACTCGTAAAGTCTCGTTTTGGTATCTATTTAACTTTGCAATATTGCAATTATACCAAAATATTTACTTATCAAATGTTAAGTAGAAACTAATAAATATAATACCGAGACCCGACTTCGAGTAAACTTACTTTTCAAAAATCATTACTTTAATTCCTTATGCGTTTACATTTTAGCCTTCAAACCTTAATTATTTATGTTACTTGTCAAGTTGTTTTACTTTAAAGCTTTTAAAAACCATATACTAACTCAAGACCTTTTCAATCTAGGTCTTGCCCGTTGAACTTACCCTTCCCCCGTTTTATCGCAAACTATCCTTCAAGTTACTTATTTCATGTGAGTACATTTCATCCCCCGTTTTCACTTTTATACTTTGGGGTAACATGCATACTTATCCAAAACAATAACGATTTATAATACTCTATCTTCAAACCACAAACTCTATGGTGTATGATACTTAGAATACTTGCTCTATTGTGTGTTATATGTTTCGTATGCTTTACGTGCACGAGTGTTTATTTTTATGTTGTTGTGGAATGCAATAAGTATGTTCATACGCACCCTTAACTACTTAGCCTTGTGCAAGTAGCATAGGGCATCATTATCTGAGTATGTCGGTTGTTACCGATTAGAAAGGATCCTCATTTACATATGTTTTATATACCACGATTGATGCTTTTATTTATAATCTCATATACGTTTGTGGATTTCGCTCATATTATATATACTCAAAACTATGAAATTGATCACCAACATACGTGTTGACAAATATTATTTTATGCATTGTTACAAGTTTGATTATTACCTGACTTGGAGTTTGAAGATGCCATTATATTTGATACCGCTAGGTTATTAGAAGAATGAACAATATTTATTTCTTGTATTTGGTGTTTATTTGTATGAACAAGATGTGCAACTTTTATGATTGAATGAAATTAATGAGTTAGTTAAATATTATCACTTTAATAGTGTCTTGTGTTCATGGGCAATCCGTTGCACCTCGGCATGTTTCGCCGCTTTGATCGAGGTGTGACATTAAAAAAAAAAGAAGATCGTCTCTGAAATAAAGTGATCAAGACTTACACTTTAGTTAGAATATTTCATGTCAATAGTTTAGTGCTAGAGATCTACTAATTGTCACAAATGTTACCACTTGGAATAAAATTACCACTTCATTATGCCTATGCAATTATTATTTCTCCATTATTATTCCTTAAAGCATTGTAACTGTTAATTCATTTGTCATAGAATAATTACGTATCAAACAACTAATGTCTACCTCACATTACATGCTACCTAATGTTTACCTAGTTGTGATATACATGTTTAACAAAACGTGAGCCTAGCTTTGAGTGTTGACAATATTCGGTTGGGGTGTTTATAAAGCATTATTTTGGGTCGATTTTGATCTCAAACATAATAAAAAATAAAAATTCTGTTTTTGAGTTTTTTAAAATCGTTATTTTCAGATATTTTACTTTTCGGTATGTTAAGAATTTTTAGAGATAATTGAATACCTTAGGGCTTAGACTTAACTTATTTAGGTCACATACCATAATGGTATTTCCCTTACATATATTATTATTATTATTATTATTATTATTAGCTTTTAAACTGTGATCTTATTATTAATATTATTATAATTAGTAGTAGTTTTTATATAACTGTTAAACTTTGATTTCCTTTATTTTGCTTCATACACATGTACTTAGAGCCGAGGGTCTCTCTAGAAGCCACCTCTTTATTCCTTTGGATAGAGGTACGATGTGCCTACATCCCACCCTCCCCAGACCCTACTTATAGCTTTGCTGTCGGTGGGATTTTACTGGGCATGATTGATTGATTGATTGATTTACTTTTCGGTATGTTGTTCAAGTTCTTGATTTTACCATATGGGTTTCAAAGTTTTAGGCCGAAAAAAGTGGCATGAATAATGAACTTTGGTATACTTTTTTTAATTAATGGTTAATTAATTAGTATGCGTTTGTGCTAAAAAAATGTATTTGGGTTGCTATATTTTAAAGGGAAAGTTATTTTACAAAGGGAAATAAAAATGGGAAGCCATAACTAACTGACATGTGTCAAGTAGAGACCAAAGGAAAAAGAGTATAAAAGTAATAACAAGCGTTTTATAAAGGGCATAAATGTGTACAATTACTTTTTTATAAACGTTTTATAAAGGGCATAAATGTGTATTATTTTTAAAACGCTTATATACCCTTTATAACAGTACACATGCAAGTCACATGTTAATTCCTCAAATTTTTAAAAGTCTATAACTTTTTCGTATGATATTTTTTTAAAATAAAATTCACTATAATAACAAACGTTTTTTACCTTTAATATGAGTATAATCTTGTTATATAAGAATAAAAAATAATTTACATCATTTTGTCTTTTTGTTTACCATTGTGTCTTTTTTCGTCATTGACCTTAAACGTAAGACACAATGGTAAATACATATAACACAATGATCTTAAACGTAAGACACAATGGTAAATGCATATAACACAATGGCTTTAAACATAAAACACAATGGAATCTACATATTACACAATGGCTTGAACGTAATACACAATTAACATAAAGCAAATGTTGAGCACAAAGACACAGTGACAAACGAAATACACAATGATGTAATATTTGTTTTAATTTTTATCTGTAATTTGAGTATCAATTGAAAAACAAAATGACCAAAATATATAACACAATGTATAGAAAAACTTAATTAAAAACACAATGGACAACCAAATAACACAATACAAAAAAACCCACCAATTTTTTTTATATATAACAATATAATTCATATTAAAGATAAAAAAACGCTCGTTCTTATGGTAAAAAAATTTATAAAAACAACGTCGTATGAAAAAGCTATAGACGTTTTAAAACGATTGAGAAATTGACATGTGCCTTGCATGTGGAGAGAGAAAGAGAGTCATCATAAGTGGGTTATTACCTTCATGTCCTTTTCATCAATTTTTATTTTCAAATTAATCTTTACCATCTAAATCTAAGATCAATGGATTATATTCTTTATCACTCTTCTCATTTTTGTTGTCCTTTGTATTTTAACTTTACCCATATTTTAAATTCCTATAAACTATTTAACATTCAAAGTTAAAAATAAAAAACCTTAAATTTAGTTATGATTGCTCTCTCGGTTTTAGTTAGATGCAAATCTGAAACCGAATCGAAAATTCGGTTTTAACAAAAACATAAAACCAAATCATCAGCTTTTGTTTTAGTTCAGTTTTTTCAGCCAGGGGTGAGCAAAAACGGTTCGGAACTATCAGAACTGAGGAACCGGAACCGAACCGGTGCCTTAGAACCGCTAATGTGTGTACCGGTTCGGTTCTCGGTTCTCAGAATTTGCGTTAAACGGTTCCCGGTTCGGTTCCGGGTAAAACCGGCGGTTCTAGACTTGGAACCGAAAAACTGGAACATTCAAAACGTTTTAAATAAATTTACCAATCCCTATTTTTTATAGAGTAACTTATAAACCGACATCCATTCAATCATTTTTTAATTCAAATCTTCTTTCTTTACGTTCAAGAACTAGCAACCATGATCAATTTTGATTTAAACTATCAAGGTAATTTAATATAAAGTGATATGATCTTCCATTAATCTATCGTTGTTAATGATTTATTTAACCTCAACACTTAGGTTTTGATAACGGATGTTCATGTTGTAATCTAAATTAGTTTTACCGTGAAAGAAGACATACAATTGTATAAATTTTTTTGCAATTTGCAAAGTTTGCATAACTCATTTGATAAATAAATGATCGAACCGGTTCTAGCCAGAACTGCTTAGCGAGAACCGGCTTTAGCGGTCCTGGAACCGAACCGGTTTACTATAATAGGTTACGGTTTAGGTTCTATTTTTCACTCATTTTCGGTTCCGGTTCAGTTATCGCGGTTCTGAACCGTTACACAGCCCTATTTTCAGCTACCAATGTGTTTCTCAGTTTAATCAATGCACATCCCTAATTTTAATGGTTTTGTCAGTTAATGAATTAATCCAGTTTAGATCTTCGAACAAATCATGTAAACCGAACTGATTGTTTTGCTTTATTAGTTTTATAGGTTTTTTTTTACGTAAGTGTATTATAATCATTAATCATCTTTAGCATTTTAAGTGTGTTAATACAAACCAGTGTTACACTGTTATGAATATAAAAACAACAAAACCAATTCAAAACCATAAAACCGAATCATTCAACTTTTCGGTGACTCTATTTGAGCTATTCATCGATATATGTCGATTTGGTTTGTCCTCCCCCAAATTCATAGCTCATGGTTCGTCTCAAAGTATTCGTCAAAAACGTCCGAATCTCGTAAACATCGTTATGGTACACTTGTGCAAAACATTTTCTTAAAAGATGCTCCTTCACATGTGTTTGGCAAATTTGCAACACAGTAAGCTCATAATGTCTCTGGCGTTTGTTGGCTAATTATTAGACTTATTTTATTATTATAAGTTATAAACTATTATTATACTCATCTATCTAGTATTTGTTTTGATATGCTATTAGATAAGATCTCACATACTTATTTATTTATCTTGTGACACCCAATATATTATGGATGAACCTACTTTCTTTAAAAAAAATCAATGTACCAAAACTAAATATGATATTTTTTTACTATTTGTTAAATTATGTTAATTCAATTCATTAACTTTGGGATTGGGACTAGAATAAGTGGTGGGCTATGAAGCTGAATCAGGCTGCATTTGTGGATCAGAAGGCCCAACGTGTTGCTTGTCTTTTTATGATGTCAGGATGATGCAGGTTGTTTAAAGAAATTACACATAAAACGGGTTATCTTGAATAATATAAGAGTCGTGATCACAGTTTCAGATCAAAGCTATTTGTGGTTTCCATTTATTTTGATCGGATAAAACTCAAATTGATTTGAGCAAGAATTCTAGTATGGAATTGAGAGACTTTTGTGAACCATGAAGTTTCATCGTATGATCAAGCAATGGTTGCTAGGGTCAATGATAACTGCCATGCAGTTTTCATATTTGAATTTTAAATAATTAAAATACGCTCCTTATTTTTGACATATAAAATACTTATGAAATGCATTTTGTAATATAGCAACACATGTCAAAACTGGGTTAAGAGAAATACGATATATAGGTCCCTGACAATAGGCTACATAGATATTAGGTGTGCAGTTATCTGATATAGCATAATTGGGTTTTATTTCTCATGATGATGTTCCATGTAAGTGACGATGCATATATTTGTGGTGATTGGATCCGCCATCTCAGACGACTGGATCCAAGTTTATTCCGTTTAACAATGTTCCGCCACGTGACAACGTAAGAAGAAAGCCGCCATCCAAGATAGTTGGGTCGAACTCCATAATTTCAATTTTGCAAACTCACGGGTGTACTCATTTGAAGATGCAAAGATGATTATAAAATAATACGGTGTAAGTTGATGGCATGTGACATCTTTTATATATTATATTCACTATTTTCATGCAAAGTAAGTCACGACTCACGAGAGTATATCCTTTATACAATGAATTTTGATTCCCAAAAGAACATCAAGGCTCTTTTCTGTATATTATAATCCAACCTCACTTTATGTATATCATAAGTTTTCTATATTTCTCAAGTTACCACATCACATTTATTCTCATCTAATCTTCCAAAAACCTTTAACACGCTCCTTCATTCTCATTTAAAAATGTATCACCTAAACAATGTTAGGCTCATTAATGATCTTTATATATACGCCAATCACAATAGGAAAATAGCTTGTTTCAAAATGCTGAATATCATAGCGACAAGCTTGATATTAAAAGGGATGATAAAAAACTTTGGTCATATTAAATAAGCACAACATGAATGATCAGGTTCTATCCCTTGTACGGTTGGTCGGTTGTGGTGGAACAAGAGATTGTAATTACCGGCCTCTTGATCGTGGATTAATCACAACCCTGGTGGAAAGACGGTATTATGAAACCCACACGTTTCACCTATCACTCGGTGAAGGGACTAGGACATCAGAATATGCTAATACTCTATGGGGTTCATGGGTGGAGGGTCCGGTAGTTTCCGATGCAGAGGCACCAAGGAATCCTGGTGAACGAAGATAAAGGGACACTATTTGCTTTGATATCGTCGATCGAAATAACGTTATAGCGTTGATTAAGGTTTGCATGATGTTTAGTATAGCTTTGATTAGAAAAAGACAAACTTATCAAGTTGTTGGAAGTATCACTAAACAATGAACACCCACGTAAATTAAGGATGTCACAACGTGCAAGTTATGTTAACTCCTCCACAATTTGGTTTTAAGAAACGTGATATTTTATTTTTTCGAAAACAATGGTTGACTTAATCATATTACCTTGTAAGTCACTAGATGCATCTTGAACGAAAATACCTAACAATTGTGTACCCTTTGTCTTTGTTCGTCGGGATTCTTTGGTGCCTTTATTCCGGAAACTATCGGATCATCTTCCCGTAAACCCCATAGATTACTAATATATTCTAATGTCATTGTCGCTTCTCCAAATAGGTGAAGCGTGTGGGTTTCAGAACACTAGGGTCGTGACTAGCCCACGATCAATAAGGTGATAATTACAATATATAACTTCCATCAAAATCAGCCAACTATACACTTGATATAACTTGATCATGCATGCCATGGTTATTTAAATAGTACCAAAATTTTTGATCACCCCATTTTAATATCAGGCTCGCCACAGAATACGACGTTTTGAAACAACTTACCCCCCTCGTGTGACTAGTGTAAATACAAAAGATAATTAGTTAAATAAGCGAAAATGAACATAGCCCCCGTTTATTCAATTGTGTATGTGAACATTTGTTCATGTTTGTCTGTATATTTTGTTTATGAAAGCTATTTGTACTTTTGTTTATTTAATATAAACATTTTATATTATTTAATTCATACTCATAACATAAGATAGAAAATTATATTCTCACATTGTTTTTGTATTGTTCATGTCCCATTTCTCACATTATTGAATACACCGATCTCAATATTTCGGCTCTGTCGATATTATTTGTGTCATTGAGCACATTAATTTTCTTAATGAATGAACACGAACATAAAACCTCGTTTGGTAGGTGTTCGCGAACACATTATTTTCTTAACAAACGAACATGGAAAAGTTCTTGTTCGTGCTCACTCGTTTGCAGCCTTAACCATTATCATTAGTATATACTATGTTAATTCAAACCTAATTGAATTGCTACTTAACATGCTGTAACGCGCATACGTGATTCAACGTTCTTACGTCTAATTTTACCATGTTTAACATTTCCGTCACAATGCGCTTGAATTTTTTACAAATGCCTTCAAATATTATCAGCTCCGCTGTTAACTGTTGAGTTAAAAATAATTTTAAAAAAACATGGGCTATAAATATAAAAAAGTTATTAGACGCTAAACCGGTTAGCCGATAAAAACTGGTATTTTAGAAAAACCGGCAAAAAATACCGGTTTGCTGTGCAAAATTCGATTTTAACCGGTTTTTAAAACATTATTCAATTCAAACATGACTTGCCTAAAAAACCTATAAGACCGTTAACATACATGCATGCATGCAGAATTTTACACATAGCTCCAAAAACAATAAAACATTACATAAAAAGGAAACCGTACAACCACCACTGCACAATATACAACCACCAATCTCACCATCCCCAATAATTCAAAAAATTCACACTTTCCCGCCCACAAATTCAAAACCCCCAAATTCAAAATTCAAAACCCTAACCCTCAAATCCACAGTTCAAATCCACACTCTCTCCTTCGATTCATTCTCATTCTCATTTCCAGACACCATCTCTGTGTCACTCAAACCCTAACAATGGCAACCACCGCCAACAACCGTCCACCACTGCAATCCACCACCACCGACAACATCCAACCCACCACCAAACCCACCAAACCATCCTCCCGAACCATCGAAGAAACCTACCAGAAGAAAACCCAGCTCGAACACATCCTCCTTCGGCCCGACACATACATCGGCTCCATCGAAAAACACGAACAAACCCTATGGGTCTGGGAAAACGATGAAATGATCAAACGCCCGATCTCCTACGTACCCGGTCTATACAAAATCTTCGATGAGATTCTAGTCAATGCCGCCGATAACAAGCAGCGGGACCCGAAGATGGACTCGGTGAAGGTGAATATCGATGTCGAGGCGAATAAGATTAGTGTGTTTAATAATGGGGATGGAATACCGGTGGAGATTCATCAGGAGGAGAAGGTGTATGTTCCGGAACTCATATTCGGGCATTTGTTGACTAGTAGTAATTATGATGATTCGATTAAGAAGACCACCGGTGGGAGGAATGGGTACGGTGCGAAGCTTGCGAATATCTTTTCGACCGAGTTTGTTATCGAGACGGCCGATGGGAAGTGTAATCGGAGATATAAGCAGGTATTGTTTCAAACTGCTAATTGTGAAATTAGTGATAGTAATGTACAGCTGCTAGATCTAGTGGTTTTTTAAAGTTTGATTTGACTGTTTTTGTATGTATATTGATAGTGTGATAAAATTCGGTCAAGTTTTGGGCAAAACGGGCAGAAATTGGTGAAGTATCGGTCAAAAAAAGTACTTGGGAAAATGTAGATTTAGTGATAGTTAACACTTATAAAGTAGCGTTTAAATTTGTCAGACCGGGATATAGATTTGATTTAACATAATCGGGTGACACTGTTCAAAACTGGTTGAAAGTGGTTAAGTTTTGGTCAAAACTGGTCAAAATGGGTCAAGTTTTGGGCAAAATTGGTTGAAATTGGTCAAAAATTTTTCAAAATCTATGAAGTATATTACTTATTTCATAAAGCAAATTAGATCAAGGGTTAGGTTTTTTCTTTTGTAAGAGTGTAAACTAGCCTAGCCTTGAGATCGGTTCTTTAAAAGTTTGAATTGTGTGAAGCTTAAACGAACCTGAGCTTTTGCCTAAAAGTAAGCTTTTTTAATAAACGGACCGAAGCCCGAGTTTCACTTGTTGAGCTCGAGATGACTTGCGAGATTCGACAAGCATATTATATATATATATTGTTAATAAGTTATACATATAAATTTATTATAAAGATTATAAAGTAGTTAAATTATGTAATATGTTGTTTATAAATTATAATCAAAATATGTATAAACATTACTCATAAATGTATTATTAAACAGGCTTATTAATTATATAGTAATTTGAATAACCAATAATTATAATTGTATTTAAGTTGGTTAACTGAAATAATAAATGAGCTTAGCTTGAAACAAGCTTCGCTTGAGTTCTCATAGGTTAAATGAGCCAAGCTCAAGCCTAGTTGAGTCCAGGATTGGGCTGGCTTGTTTACACACCTTGTATTTGTAGGTTAAAGTTCACACTTTTTTGCTTCTAGTATTGTGACATTTGGTTGTTTAGGTGTTTTCAAACAACATGGGAAAGAAAGCTGAACCAACAATAACAAAGTGCAAGAATAATGAAAACTGGACTATGGTTACTTTCAAGCCTGACTTAGCAAAATTTGGGATGGAGTGTTTGGAAGCTGATGTTGTTGCTTTAATGAAGAAGCGTGTTGTTGACTTAGCAGGCTGTCTTGGAAAGACAGTTAAAGTAGAACTGGACGGAAAGCGGGTCCCACCTAAAACATTTGAAGACTATGTGAAGCTTTATCTTCAACCGTCAACCGATACTCTAAGGTAGTTTAAATGTTTTCAATATTGTAAGCGAATAATAAATTGATAACCAAGAAGTGTTGTCTTTCATACTAAAAAGATGTCATTTTATATGATTTATGAAAAACTTAGTGAATTTATTCTAAGAAGTGTTATCCTTAATACTAGAATTTGTCATTTTAAGGACTTATTTTTTAAAGAGTTTTTATTCAACTAAGAAGTGTTATCTTTAGTAATAGCAGTTTGTCATTTTATTGGATTGATGAAAAAGATAATGAATTTTCAACTGAGAAGTGCTATCTTTAATACTAAATGTTATCGTTTATAGGATTTATATTGTGTTATTCACCTAAGAAGTGTTATCTTTAATACTAAAAGCTGTCATTTTATAGGATTTACGAAAAAGTCAATGAAAGGTGGGAGATTTGTGTCAGTATGGCTGATGGGCATTTTGAGCAGGTTGCTTTCATCTTCTTCTGAGTTTTTAAATATATTATGTACAATCTATATCTTATGCTTATTTATATTGTTCACTTTCGTGCTAATCAGGTCAGTTTTGTGAATAATATCGCGACAATTAAAGGAGGGACACATGTCGATTACATAACCAATCAGATTGCTAACCATCTAGTGGCTGTTGTCAAGAAACAGAACAAACATGCTAATTTGAAAGCCCACAATGTAAAGAATTACTTATGGGTGTTTGTAAATGCTCTTATTGATAACCCTGCCTTTGATTCACAAACAAAAGAGACCTTGACAATTAAACAAAGCAGTTTCGGGTCAACATGTGAGCTGACCCCAGAGTTCTTGAAGAAAGGTAATAATAAATGCACTTCGTTGGATTTATTGTGTTAAAGAAAGTGATATTTTAAAAAATATTATTTTTTGTGTCTTTGCAGTGGCAAAATCTGATATTGTGAAAAGAGTTATGTCATGGGTACAGTTTAAACAAAATAATGACATGAAGAAAACTGATGGTACTAAAAAGGGGAAGCTTAATATTCCTAAACTTGAAGAGGCTAATTTTGCTGCTACAAGTAATTCAGATAGTTGTACCTTGATTTTGACTGAAGGAGATTCAGCTAAAGCTCTTGCAGTAAGTTTATCTTATTTTTTTCATAAACAGTGTTTAACCCGCTTAACGACCGAAAACACGGCTTGAACATGACACATCATTGAACAGTTATTGGGTTGGTATATCCTAGCTATTTTAAAATGGGTAATGTTCAGGTTTGCCTGTTTGACTAATTGGGTTGTGTTGAGTTGATCTCTTTAATTTTTATTAGTGAAACGGTAGACAACTAGTCTGTTTAGTCAAACGGTATGGCGCCCTATTAAACATATAATTGTTTGTGCTGGTTCATATAAAGGTTGTATAACACAAACAACATTTGTTTACAGATGTCTGGGTTATCGGTTGTGGGCCAAGATTATTATGGTGTGTTTCCATTAAGAGGTAAGTTGCTGAATGTAAGGGAAGCAAGTCCTAAACAGCTGCAAGACAATGCGGAGATTCAGAACATCAAAAAGATTCTCGGGCTCCAGCATGGCAAAGTCTATGACAATGTCAAGTCTCTTCGATACGGGCATCTAATGATCATGGCTGATCAGGTGTGCATCAAAATTATTACTTTATGTTTTGATAATATGATTTTGCTGATATAACATATCATGTTGTGTAGGATCATGATGGTTCACACATCAAAGGGTTATTAATCAACTTTCTTCACTCTTTCTGGCCATCTCTACTCAAAGTTCCAGAATTTGTTTTGGAGTTTATTACACCGATTGTTAAGGCTACTAATAAGAAGACAAAGAATGTTATAGCATTCTATACAATGCCTGAATATGAAGCGTGGAAGGAAAATCTTGGGCATAAAGCAAGAGAGTACAAAATAAAGTACTATAAGGTTTGTTTATTCAAGTTATTTTGGTTTCATGCACACAATAATACGGAGAGTTTGCCTTTCTTGATTCTAAAATTTTTATTATGTTTTAGGGGCTGGGAACAAGTAGTGGTAAAGAAGGTGCTGAGTATTTTGCTGATATCGAAAAGCACAAAAAGGATTTCGTTTGGGCTGATGATGAAGATGGTGATGCAATCGAACTCGCTTTTAGTAAAAAGAAAATTGAGGCCCGAAAGAACTGGCTTCGTGCTCTTCAGGTTAACACATTTTATGACTTACAACAGTGTTGCCATCCATAACAGTTAAAACCTACAGCATTTGATACCTTTTTTTTTCAACATCATGCAGGCTGGTACCTATTTTGATTCAAAGGAGAAACACATTCCGTATCGTGACTTCATCAACAAGGAACTTATTTTGTTTTCAATGGCTGATCTTCAAAGATCTATCCCATCAATGGTGGATGGTTTAAAACCAGGCCAACGAAAGATATTATTTTGTGCTTTCAAGAAACCTATTTTTCAGGAAGTTAAAGTTGCTCAATTTAGTGGTTATGTGTCTGAACACTCTGCTTATCATCATGGTGAGCAGAGTCTTGTCACCACAATTATTGGGATGGCTCAAAATTTTATTGGCAGCAATAATATTAACCTTCTTTACCCCAGTGGACAATTTGGTACCCGCCAAATGGTAAGATACATACATATTTTGTAACTTTGTTTGGTATAAACATAAAGTTCTAAACTTTAAAGTTTTTATTTTTCAGGGTGGCAAGGATCATGCAAGTGGCAGGTATATTTACACGAAGCTTTCTCCGATTACACGCCATCTTTTTCATAAGGGGGATGAACTTTTGCTTAACTTCTTGAATGAAGATGGACAGTCTATCGAACCTACATGGTAACTTCTAATCTTGATTTGTTTTATAAGAATAAGGGTAATTTTACAGTAATTCAACGTTCAAAACTAATTTTACAGTAATTCAACCCATTGAGTCTCAATGGTAGTTTCAACTTATTCTTGTTATATTGTTTTTTAAATATACGGGTAAAGGGGTATATTTTATTGATTTAACATCTAAATCTAACCCTATAGACGCTGTGGACATGAAAGCAAACTAAGTGGCTTGGACTATATATGTAATTTTTGAACCTCAGGGATGAAATCCACAGTTTCTGCAAAATCACATGGATCATCTAAGATATCTACGTTTATAATATTTTTAATTGTATTTCTTAACATGCACGTTCTAATCCTAAACGTTCTAATCCTAAATGAGTGTATTTTTATCTAATACATTAAATTTATATTTCTATAAAATTAATTAATATACATAAAAATTATGATTACAATAATTGAATATTATGCATTATTTTATGTGTAAAATTTTTAATTAAAAGTTTATAAAAATGTAATTTACTGTTTTAGAAAATAATAAACAAGCCTAGCTCAGGCTTGACTTGTTGAATCTTTATGTCTGACCGAGTACAACATACTTTTGTATTTATCATTATTTTTGATCATCTTTTTTAACAGGTACATTCCAATCATACCAATGGTTCTAGTGAATGGGAGTGAAGGAATTGGGACAGGATGGAGTTCATTTATTCCAAATTATAATCCACGTGATATTATTGATAACCTCAAACGTTTATTAAACGGCGAAGAAGTGGTGCCAATGGATCCATGGTACAAATGGTTCAAAGGAACAATTCAGAAAAGCACATCAAAGGAGACTGGATACACCTCTGTTGGAGTTTATGAGGAAAATGAGGACAATAATACCCTTAGTATAACCGAGCTACCAATACGGAGGTGGACTCAAGAATACAAGGAGTTTTTGGAGGTTGCTTCTCTGTCAGGGAAAGATAAGGAGCCTTTCATTGAGGTAGATAAAAGTTTTAAATCATGAATATGGTTTATTATATTTATGTGTTTTGTGTTGATATTGATAAGTTTGTATTTTGCAGGAATACAATGCTCATAATGACGATACCACTGTCCACTTTGAAGTGATAATGACTGAGGATCAAATGAATAAAGCAAAACAAGAAGGATTGGTGAAGAAGTTTAAGCTAACGACTTCGTTAAACACAAGTAACATGCATCTGTTTGATGCAAATGGTGTGATTAAGAAGTATGATACTCCTGAACAAAGTGAGTATGATAATATTAAATAAAAAGTTTTTTTTTTAAAATCTTTTTTGGTTTATTGACTTGGTTGTTTTGTTCATGATTGCAGTTCTTGAGGATTTCTTTTACCTTCGTCTTGAATATTATGAGAAGAGGAAGGTGAGTTAATAACTTTGTATGCTACATTAGTGTTTGAGCTGCTCGAGCCTGGCTTGTTTACAAGTCAGTTTTTAACATCTATACTTTTTCTATGTATTACAGACAGCTCTGCTTCGCGAGCTTGAAAAAGCATCAGTGATGCTGGCAAACAAAGTTCGGTTTATCTGTGAAGTCGTGGAAGGATCACTGATTGTAAGCAACCGAAAGAAAGCCGATTTGCTTGCTGAACTGAAAGTCAAAGGCTACACACCAATACCAAAAGAAGCAGTTTTAGAAGCATCAGTTGCAGGGGCGGTTGACCACGTTGAAGGAAGTGAAGAAACTGAAGAAGAGGAAACTGATGATGTGGCTATTGAAGAAAAGCCTGCTGCAGGGACCACAAGCAAAACCATTCCCGGAACCGAGTATGATTACTTGCTCGCAATGTCGATTGGAACCTTGACTTTTGAAAAGATGCGACAGTTGATGCATGAAAAGGATACAAAGAAGTCAGAGTTTGATGAACTCACAAATACGACTTCAAAGTCTTTGTGGTTGAGGGATCTTGATGCTCTTAGTCACCAACTTGATGTAAGTTTTTTTTTTTAATACTTGATTTTTATTTTTGGGTTTGTTCAGATTTAGTGTTTTTGTTTGTGTGATTAGGAACAAGATAAGAGAGATGCTAAAGATGAAGCTGAGAGAAGGAAGCAGCAAGAAAAGGCTAAGGCTAAGGGTCCTGGACGTGGTAAGAATGCAAGGAAACCTCCAAGAAAGGCGATTGCTAAAAAGCCTAGTGCCACGTCATCGGTTGTTATTGAACTGATGGACACATCAGCTGATTCTGCCATGGAAACAGGCAAAGCTAATGTTCCTGCTGCCCCTAAACCAAGAGGCAAAGCAGCAGCCCAAAAGAAAGCACCGGCTAAGAGCAAAGTAAGAATAATCATAACATTCATAATTTCGTGATATCGTTGTAATATGATTTATTACACACATTTATATTAAACCGTTTCTGTTATATTATGATCAGGGAAAAGCTACTCTTGTAGATGAAGACGATGATGAAATCCCTTCACTAGCGGAACGTATGGCCAAACAGAACATACATCCTGCACTGAATGATGATGAAATTGTTGAACTCGAAGATCAATTAGCCCGGCACAACATTGAATCATCTCCTGATCAAGAAGGTAAGAAAGCACATCATCAATGAACTCAATCATTTCTGTAATTAGTATTCAAATATTCGAAGTTGTAACTAACATTAACAAATAATAACAGTTGTTCCCAAAAAGAAAGCACCTGCAAAAAGAGCTGCAGCCGCCAAAAAGAAAGCCACTGTCATTTCTGATGACGAAACCGAAGAGGAAATAAACTTGAGTGATGACTCAGACTTTGAAGTCGTAGCAGCCCCATCTGAGGGGAAAAAGAAGGGTGGCCGGAAACCAGCAGCTGCTGCCAAGCCGCCAGTGGCGGCCACAAAGAAAAGAGGAGCAGTCGCCTCCAAGGCGCCAAAGCAAACAGCCGGGCAGAAGTTGATAACCGAGGTTTTGAAGCCTGCTGTGGAAGCATCACCGGAGAAGAAGGTTAGGAAGATGAGGCCGTCGCCGTTCAATAAGAAAAGCGGGTCGGTGTTGGATAAGATGAAGAAGAAAGATGATGATGACGAGGAGGAGATGGTTGTTGGAGAGTCAAGTGGTGAAGTGGCTGCAAAGGCTAGGCCACAAAGGGCTAACAGAAAGAAGATGACTTATGTGATTAGTGATGATGATGAAGATGAGGAGGTTGATGATGAAGTGTCTGAGGATTCTGATTTTGATGATGATGATGATGATGATGAGTAGGCTTGTGAGTTTGAATTTGAGTTTGAAGTGGTGGGAAATTTGTACTTGTTTTCCTTAACTTGTCATGATAACATTTGTAGTGAGTAGTTTGTTGTTAACTCAGTAGTTCCAATGCTTTTGGACCACAAACAATTGCATCTTCTTTTATTATTAGAATGACTTTGTTAAATTTGTCATGGTAAATCACTAATTCTGCAATATTTTCTTACTTTTACAAATAAGTTTTTAATTATATAGATATTTAATTATTATGAAAATTTAGTACTTGTCAGTAATTAAATCTAGTTTAAGCTCATCTTGTGACTTGTCTATATTTTGCTTGTTAATAACTTGATAATAGTTGCAAAAATTGGATTATTCACCAACTCTTAGTTTGTTATTTAAAAGTTGAAACTTGTTATTTGAGCATTTTCTAAAAATAATCAGAGTTGGTTGGAGATCAGGCGAGTTGAATATGAACTTGGTTTCTAATGCGTTTAGAAAACTCGAGTTGTGGTTGCTTGAATCATATTGTTACCAGTTGATCTTCCAAACTTTAGTGGCTAGTTGAAAACTCCATAATTTAAAACACGTTCGCATCACAATTCATCTACTAGATCTTTCATCCAACTTTAAATGAATTATTGATAAATCAAAATCTGATTAAAAACCTCAAGAATACTTAAAAACAAAATTTAAATTAAATCAACTTATAGATCAGACATCAAATTTAATCTTAAACTAAAGGAAACTATTTCTACAAGGCAAACTAGTTGAATTCATTTACCATCTTATCCATTTATTTCTCTCTACAAAACCTATGGTGCAAATAACATCCACTTTCCTAGATATTTTCTTTCAACAAGTAACATGTCACATTTAAGTCATTGTTTTATTATCCACTTTTCTCTTCAAAATGCCAACTCAAAACACCTTCCATCCACCCATCCTACCCCACCCCTCTCAAATATCATAAAATGATGCAATCAAATACACAAAACCTTTAACTCCATACCCATATGGCATCCTTCTCAATAAGTCCCTCATTCCACACATTAAGATCAAAGACCATAACTCAAGATGTGGCCAACCTCATGAACAATCGAACTAGACCCACTTTTGTGGCTTGCCAATCCCGGGTTCCGTTCAATCCACCAACCGATCAAGCGAAAGAGGACAAGGATAAGAAGCAAAGTTTAATGGAGGTTTTTGTGGGTGTAAAGAAGCTTGGGAGAGTGTTTAAAGAAAGCTTGAGCCCAAAACGCAAAGGGGATTGGAAAGATTTGGTACTCATGAGTTTATCATTTGCTATTTATGTGTATATATCTCAAAAGATTGTATGTGCTTATTGTGCTTGGATGCATGTGTTTGAACACCATTGGTAGCCAATTTAGATCCATTAAGAAAAGTTACAAGTTTAATGCACACGATATATATAATTGTTTAGTTACAAGCTCTTAAAGTTGTCTTGTTGTTTTATTTGTATTTGTTTTGGTTAAGTGTAGTAATGATGTTTAAAAAGTAAAATTATCTGGGATCTTTATTTTCACTTTATGTTGTGAAAGATATAACAAAACATGAATAATAATATCAGATTCAAACATACCATTTGTCCTATTTAAAAGCAATGTTATAAAAGTAGGTTTATAAGGCTGAATACTCCCCGAGTACTTCCTACAAGGTATGTCGTAAACGTGAGTTTCTATAACTCCGTATAGTTACTAAAAGTCAATCAAAGGTGATTGAGCTGATTTTGACTTATTAATATAAAACATAATTCGTATTTTTGTAATATTAAAGAACATATATCATTTTTTTCATTAATGATTAGTAATTTTTAGAATAATTTATTACTTAAAAATGTGTTTCTCTTTTTTATATTGATATTCACATATTTTGTTATAAATATTATTAAATTAATGATATTTGACATATATATAGTATCCAAAAATCAAATTTTATTATATTTACCATGTACGAGTACTCTATGAGTACTCCCGAGTACACCCAATTCCCTACTCGGCCGTCTAGGATCCGCATAACGACTTTTGCAACCTTGTTTAAAAGGTATGTTTAATGAGAGTATGAGAAAATTCTTAAGAAATAAATTACCAAACTAATTAATCTATACAAAGGGTACTTATGTTAGAACATCTCATATAAAATTTTAAGAAATAAACCACTGGTGGATTAGACCCCGTGACATTGAACCCTTCTCGAACTTTTCAAGGGGTTTAGCCAACAAAAACAAGATTTTATACAGTGATATGGAATGCATTTTTTATTGTTAATTCTTAAATGGGAGAGTTAACGTATACAAAATTAAAGGAAATTAAACTATAGATAAGAATGAAACAACTGATGAATGACACATAAGTCGTTTAAGTCTTCATTCTTCATTAGCATTTCTTGAACATAGTCGTTTGTTGTATCAACACTTCTAGATTAGTATATTGCGAGTGCAATCTTTTACTCATTATTTTAAGTGAAGAAGAACTGATTTTGATGATAAGTTGTTTTTTGGTCTTTGGCACGTCAACACTTTTCAGGTTCCAACAATCTCCCTTGAAATAACCATTTATTTAAAGTGAGGTATCTTCTTCATCTCTTTTAAAAGGAAGGTCTAGCAAGTCCTTTTGTTCTCCAAGTAATTCATAGAATATCATTGAAGAGAGTTATGGCCTCCTCTGGGATAAAGCTCTAAATTGAACATTTGCTTCTGATTAAAAAGAGATAAAATGTGATATTAGTAAACTACAAATAACTAGACTTTTTACAGTTTTAAACTAGAGTTATTATGTTATAAAAATAATTTAGTGTAATAATAATTACTCTAGTTCAAAAATTATAGTGTAATAATAATTATTATGGTGTTAACATAATAACTCTGGTTTCAAACCCATGTAAACTATATGTGTGATGGCAAGACAAAAAAATTTAGCAAAAAAAATGACATGTACCTTTATAATAAGTGGGGCTGTCTGATAACAAATTAGAGAGATAAACATGTGAAGGTATTGTGTTCATACCCAACACAAAATGCCTAAAGTATAAGACGTACTCTCCTGTTGTTAATTGAAAAGCAGATATATCTCCACCAATTATGTGATTCCATGACTTGTAATAACCCAATGCGTCGTCTTCTCGTTTTATGCTTCCTTCATCATACACAAAACCAATCCCGCATTGCCTTGTTGTTTGTCCACGATCCTCTGTGACAATAATTGTAATCTCGTCACCGACTTCCATCTCATTCGCCCCAAACATCCAATGGCTTAAAAAAATTAGCCGCGCTCCGAATACAGACACTATTTCAATACAATGCTTGTATATCCATGTGTGGTTCTTCGTTTTATTAATAACTTTGATCACTGGCAACACGAAGAACGATTTATCTGGCAATCGAAATGTCCCATCAGGAGATTGCAACGTCTGCATGTAACCGAAGTTTAAGCCTCTTAGCTTCTTGGAAGATGATGGGATGGTAAATGATATTGATGTCCCGATAAATCTACGCCTAATCCAATCCGGTAACCCTTTCCCCTCATAAAATGTGCTGAATATTCCAAATTCATAATACATCTGCAAGAATATACAAATTTAATCAATGTAACTTATAAAATGTTCACACAAAAACATAGAGTTAACTAGCTAGAGGAAATTAACCTGAGTTTGAGAATTATAACTTTTGATGCAACTTTCTCTGATAAATTCCATATCACTCCAATCCAAACTACGTAATACATTTTCGTCAACATCGGCTAGAGGTTGGATTTTGACAATGCCTTGGATTTCAATTGAGGAACTTGCTGAAAAGCCTAAATCTACTAATAACTGAAGTTGCGACATTTCAGGATCGAATACAACTTTCTGTAACGAAGGTTGATAACGTTGTGAGGCGTTACTATAAGAATTGTGTGACAAAACCCTTAGCGTACGAGGAGGACATTCGATTGTTTTTAGCCTTTTACAGTCGAACATACTAAGTGTCTCAAGCCTAGGAAGTGTTCTCAAACAACTAGGCATTGAAACTATGGGAATACCATCTAAATATAAATCCTTCAACATTGATAGGGTACTAAAGTCTGTGGGAAAGGATTCGGTGGACAACTTAGTACCTTTAAGTGACAAACGTAGTAACGAGCATGGTAAAGAAATTGCCACCGACTTCAACTCTCTAGGTATAGCCACCACAAGTGCAGAGGAAGATGCTTGTGAGTTTATGCCCATCTCCATCACCTCTATTCGCGATTCAACAAAGTTACAACCGTCTACTACTAGTGTCTCAACGTTCTTTAGCTTTCCTAAGGATCTTGGGAGCTTTTTAAGATTGTGGCAATAACTTGTGTCCATGAAAATAAGTTTACCGCATTCTTCAATCGATTCGCAAATATCAAGCAAACTTATGCATTTTCTAACTATTAACCTCTCAAGTACAGGGACATGGAAAAAACCGGTGACACTTGCAAGTTGTTCACAGAAACTCAGATCAAGAATCTTCGATGATCTAAGCAACCTTTTATCTTGTGAGTAAGATCCTACCAACTATTGAAATAGAGATGAGTTAGGAAAAATAACAATACCAAAAAAAAAAGAAAAAAAAAGTGGATGTTTTTACTTTCATACCTTTGGTATACTCACTAATTGTGGGTTACTATTAAACACGCCAAATGATTCAATATTGCTATATGACATGTCGAGAACAACCAAATTTTCCATCGGTAAGTCTGCGGGTATGGACTTTAAAGAGAATCCATGCATACACAACCATCTTAGTTCCTCTGGAAAGTTGTCATTGGACCCGGTCATTTGCACATAGTTGAGTTGTAGTAGCAATAGATTTTCCATCTTACTCAATGCATCTATTTTCAGCTCAAATGATCCACGTAGCTTGTCTTTCTCAAGCATTCTCGTGTCAAGTGTAAGTCCTATAGTTTTATCTGTCCCCTATGAAATAAAAAGGATAGGAAAAATGAATTGAATAGTGTAAACAAATATAAAAGACTTAAGTTCTATTTAGTCTTTGTTTACCATGTGGGAATTTAATAAATCATTAGTTTGTGTTATTTTGTAGGCAAGAAAAGACAAATTAAAGAATAAAATGTTCTATTTCATTATGTCTCTCATTCTTACATATCAAATAGTACCTTAGAACATGCATATATCTTACCTTGTTTTGTTTCAATACTTTGTGTGACTCCTCATTACTCCATAATCGACTATGCTTCCATGGTTTCTTAGGAGATTCACGACATATTAAATCTCTTCCCATCTCTTGAATCAACGAATGCAACGTTAATTCATTATTCGATTGGATATTAAGAAGACATCTCTCAATCAGATTGGTAAGCCCGGAACTTACAGACATACCACATGCATTTAATATAGTCTCAGTTAAATCTTTATCTTTTCCAACAAAGAAACAAGCAAGATGCTTAAACAATTCCTTATCATTTTCGTTTTGCAAAGAGTCGAAGCTCATCTTCAAAACCTTGTTTATGCGAGAATCGGTTTCTTTCTTTAACCCTTGTATGCATTCTTTCCAATACGCTACATCTCGCTTATATAAAGACCTGCCTAAAACTTCAAGAGCCAACGGATACCCTTCACAATACTTCACTAGATTTTTCGAGACGTCTTCATAGCCTTCCTTGATATGATCCTTACACTTAAACGCGTGATGACATAAAAGCTCTAATGATGAAACCTCACTTAAGCCTTTAAGCAAGATCATCGTGTGCTTGGGTTGAACTTGAGGGTTAAATAGTGCACAACTCTCTGTTAACGACGAGTCCTTGGTTGTTATGATGATCTTGCTTCCAAGATGAAAAGCTTTATCTCCAAGTAAGGCATCCAACTGCTCTAGACAATTAACATCGTCGAGAACTAGTAACACCTTCTTATGAGCAAGGGCATTCTCAATCTTGGACGTGTATACAGAAATATCATTAACTTTGGACCGCCTTTTTTCCGAAATGTCTTCAGCGAGTTGCTTTTTAAACTCAAATAATCCACTAAATCGTTCAGAATGATTTCTACTAATGCCTTCAATGAAGCTGCTTTTGGCAAATTTTCTAGAGTGTAGTTGGAACACATGTTTAGCCAAAGATGTCTTTCCAATCCCACCCATGCCCACGATTGTGAGAACATCGGCTACATAACAGGATCCATCGGTTAACCATGAAGTAATGAATTTAATGTCATGCTTCATCCCAATAAGGAGTGGCGGAGTAGTACTAACTAAAGCTACACCTAATCTACGATGCAGTTCCGTAACAATTTCTTCGATAAGCTCCGTTTCTTTCCTGAAAATTGGTATTTGACAAAGATTGAAGAAGTGGTTAAGGATGGTTCTGAGTACAAGGTATACACACGGATACTTGTAGGGAGTTAATGAAGTTTCCTAAGTCTTACTCCGAGTACCTAAAACAATCAGGAGTACCTATTTAAGGCGCAAGTACTTACATGGTCTCGAGTCATCCTGAAGTTTTGAGGGCGTGCCTTATGTACTCGTGAACACAAGTGTTCACGAGTAATTCGCCTATGTGTTATAGTAGATCTTCAATTTATTATTTGCTTGCTTTTGTTTGGTCAAACATTATGATCCTGACACCGATATTAAGAAAAAAATTATAGGAAATTACTTCGGTTGTGCCCTCGTCTTGGTTTTAAAAAGTGAGAAGTACCCAAAAGTGACAAGGTCTTAAAATCGAAGAGTGAAGCACACCGATTCTTGTATGTGAGTCGCAAGGCGTAAGGTTTTTGTATAGTTATTTTAAAAATATCTCATAGACTTTAAGCATCCTCTACCTAATATTAAGCTATAAATAAGCTTTACATAGGATTTAGCATATAAATTACCTACATGTACAACCTAAAAGGCATGTGGTACAACATTATGGAAGCATAGCGTGTACAAAAAGGCGAAGGCGTTCCATGCAGTATATCATGTGTGTGAGCTCGATTTGGTGTCAGTGGAAGGCGAGAAAGGAAATTGTGTTTAAGAACATGCCAACTACAATGGATGGTATTGTAGGAAACATAAAAGCTTTAAGTTATTTGCAGGCGAAAAATAGATCAAAAATGTTAAAGAGTGTCATGGGATGATTGGAGTAGGTTTGTGGTGAGAGTAACCATCATCCTTTGTTTCTATCTTTTTTTTGCGAGGTGTGATCACACGAGTAGGCTGACCAACAACAGTTGGAGTGGGTTAGCCAACAACTTTGGTTTGTTAACGAACGATTCTTGCATGTGTTATATTGAAAATTGCGATTATGGATGTAATGTATCGTTTTCAAAGCATGAAAACCGGTATTGAACAACTGTAAAATGTATTTTTTACTTACCGTCCCTTTGCGCCTTTCCCTTTTAGATCAACAACTTCTCCTAGTGAAGTCTTCCATACCTCCATCTTCTCAGCCCATTGACGTTTTTTCTCGTCATTTATTTCAGCATCCATCTTCTGGACATGTTTTTCCATTGCATCACCGAAGCTGCCTTGTAGTTTCCTCACGTCGGTGGGCTCAATATAATAGAAGATGGGAATAAAGATTTGGTTGAAGTTCCTACGCTGCTCAAGGATTAAAACGAGCTCATCGAGGCACCATGTGGAAGAAGCATAATTCTTAGACAACACGATGATAGACGAATAAGATGATTTAATAGCACTCTCCAGTTCTGGTTTTAACTTTTGTCCAGTTTCAATCTCCTCCTCGTCTAAAAACGTGGTAAGACCGATATCCATTAGAGCATTGTAGAGGTGATCCGTGAAGCTATTACGAGTGTCAACACCTCTAAAGCTTAAAAAGACATCATATCTATAACCATGATCATGAGTTGATGACGAAGATGCGGATATTGGTAGAAGCTCAGTGAGAACAACCATTATGGATTATAGAAAGTTATGAATGATTTGAGAAGAGATTGATGAGATAGATTGAGTTTAATATGTGTATATATCAGCGTAACGAATCCGGCAAATTGTCTTTTGTTTGGTAGTTTTAGTAAATTAAGTACTCACCTGGTTGTCTTTTATGATTCATTACATTTTGTTAACATTTTGTCTTGTATGATTCAATACATTTTGTTAACATTTCTTATTTACTGTCATTGGTTTCCACGTCAAGCGGACGGCCATGCTTAATTCTCATTAAATTCCAAATAGCGTGACACACAGTCAAAAGTTCAATCCTTGCATAATGTATCATTTAACTGTTGAAAAAAAAGTACGGACATGCATAGACATGTTTACTTTCTTTGTCTTGACCGATTTAAATACTCATTTAAGTGTACAAATCGAGTTACGTTTTATTTTTAAGAGAACAAATGACCAAAATATAAATAAAAATAAAAGCAGTTCATAAAAAAAAGTCAAAACTTACCCAAAATTCATCTATAGAAAAAAATATATAATTTTTGAAAAGTATATGAAAGTCGACACTGAATATTTAGAAAGAGAACTATAAGAAAAGAATATAAGAACTCGCATCAAAACTAACCGAAGTCACCATTTAAAATGGAAGCACACAAGGCATTCACTATTCAAACTTCAGTTTCTGACTTGCAGCCCGGATAGGCGAATCAACCACAGAAACAAGACTTTGGTTGCAGGGGTCAACATCAACATAAAATACCAAAATGAAATAGTTCATAATTTGTGACCAGACCTTCTAACATTACACTTACACCTAATAATAATAATAATCATGTTTAGTACTCCCCAGAAACCCTTGCAACCTCAGCCTGCAAATACAGAATGTAGCAGGTATGAGAAGCAGAAAAGACACGTCACTGAAAATATTGAAAAGGAAAAAGTAACAGAATTTCAATGATTGATTCTCGAATAATGAGTTCTAAAAGACATGAAGCACTCCGAAGCAGTTAGCTCCTACTAGTGTCACATACGCGAGTCGTTTGGTACTAAAAAAACTACTAGAGTAATCATACATTACAATTTCTACATTGTGTATACTTGATCTTAACGAATACTTATAAATTATATATGCAAGTGACCAGAAAACAGGCTCTAATCATCATCATAGCCAAGATTGGATTCAATACATGATTAAACAGAAAAAATAATTTGATATAAATGCTGATTAAACAGACAAATATAATTCAATAAAAGTGCTGATTAAACAGAAAATATAAATCAATTAGTGCTGATCAAACAGAAATCTAGAAAAGTTGAATATAAGTGCTGATTTAACATAAAACATAGGATGTGTTAAACAGGGAAGTAATGAACAGGAGTTAACAGTGGTTAAAATCAAAACAGCAATCCTAGATTGATACTAGTGGCTATAATGAAACATATATCAATATATCTGATATGCTAACAGTCATTAAAACAGCAATTGCAGACTAATAGTATATTATTAATCCAACAGAAAAACACAAATCATATACATCCTATAATACTAATCAATCAGGCAACATCAAATTAACCAGTGAGAGTGATTATAAGCTAATGCAGACAAGGAAACTTCTAACTAAACATCAAATCCTAGTCCAACAGACAAAATAATAAGAATGGTAAATCTTTTTAGTTGCTTGTTTCTTAGGGGGTGTTTGGGATTTCTTATTTTTGCCTCCTTTTAACTTATAACTTATTGAAACGCTAAAAATGTGTTTGGAACTGCTTAATGTGTGAGTGGAAAAGTTCCAAAAGTCACAAGGTTGTAACTTATGACTTATGAATAAGTCATAAGGAGGTAAAAATAAGGAATCCCAAACAACCCCTTAACAGACAAAATCCAGTGGTCACTTGTTTCTAATAATCTAATCAACAAATTCAGCAGCTGAATAATTCTGATTATAGTTTTTAATCCATCTTTACTGCACAACTTAAACAAACTCTCGTTGTTTCCACTAATATGAACTACAGATCATTTAACCACATGCTTCTTGTTTCAAGTTACATGTAAAAGACAGAATATAATAGAACAAAAGACATACCTCGAACACATTTTTCAGATGATCAAGCTCTTTGTCCAAATCATTGATAGCCAGATTATAGGCCTGCATTGGAGAAGACTGGCTCGTTGTATGGACCTGTCAAAGTAACGCCCATTAAAGCTTACCCGAACAAGACAAAGTTATACAGTGTATCAAATGCATTAAGAGAAATGACTAGAGCAGATATATGAGAAGATATGATAATAAGATATGATACCGTTCCAAGGTGTTGGAGTATTTATAGCCGAAGGTAGGTGTCCAAGCAGGTACAGCCAACTGTATAATATTCCTTTTCTACCAACTGTGGGCTACGCATGTGCCATGCTGGTGGTTGGTGGGTAGGCAGCGGCTGATAGTGACCAGGCCGGCTGTATACTATTCCTTTTCCACCAACTGCAGGCTATGTACGTGCCACGACAGGGGTTGGTGAGTAGGCAGCGGCTGATAGTGACATTAAGTACTAGAGCGTGCTCCTCGTCGTACTGTTGTCAGTGAGCTGTCGCTGCTTTGGTCAGATCTTTTGTCCATACCTTGGCAGGTACAGTACATAAGATCCTCCAGTAGCGTACGGACTGGCTCATTTGGGCGGGAGTATTCCCGGCTTTGGGCGGGAGTATTCCCGGCTTGCTCATTCCTTCTTCAGGTGACATCACTGAATTATTTGAGAGTTAGTGCCTTGTACGTGTAGCCTTGCTGTTAGTGCGGGTAGCCTTCCCTGATGGCTAGTATCCGCAGCTGCGGGAACAGGCGGAGTACGTCACCATTGGGAGGCTTTTCCTGCGGGAACAACTTGCGTACTGCGCGTAAGGACGTCATCTCTCTAAGCATGGTGAGTCCTGCGGATCCAGTTGGTCTTTGCGCAGACGTCCCTCTTTAAGGTGAGTCTTGCGGGTTCAACTGCGCAGACGTCTCTCTTCGAGGTGAGTCTTGCGGGTTCAACTACAGACGTCCCTCTTCGAGGTGAGTCTAGCGGGTCCAACTGGGCTCTGCTGGGACCTACCTCTTCAAGTCCCCCAGTCCAATGTTCTTCTCATGAATTGTTAATAAGTGAGGTGAACTTTTGGACTTAAGCAAGGGGTTTTGAAAAGGGTTTAGTTTTAAGGTTCTCCGCGGGGATTCTTCCCGCGGGTTTCCTAATGTCACGTGCAGAATTTCCCACTGTTCTGCTTGATCTTTGGGTATAATGCGGGTAGGTGTGTAACCTCCTCGCAAGTCGGGAGCGTTGAGTTTCACTTGTGTAGATTCTCAACGGGGTTTTGGTAGTTTTAAACATAGTGATCAATTATGTTAAACAACCAATTCCATCTTGGAGCTTCCAACAATCTAGTTCTCAACGTTCCCGCTATGCGGGGATGTTATTTCCTTTCCGCAAGCACGGCCCAGAAGATCCTTCTTGGTTTCAATTCCCTGCGAGTGCTAAGTATGTGAAGGGTTTCGACTTGACACTGTACCCGCACTCGTCTTATAGTTACTTTACTTCCAAGGTATTCTTGGCTTCAATTCCCTGCAGGTGCTAAGTATGTGAAGGGTTTTGCCTTGACACTGTACCCGCACCTGTCTTATAGTTACTTGGTTGCCAAGGTATTCTTGGCTTCAATTCCCTGCGGGTGCTAAGTATGTGAAGGGTTTTTCCTTGACACTGTACCCGCACCTGTCTTACGGTTACTTGGTTACCAAGGTAAGGGGGTATAGTCCCGCTTACTTTTGAATCTTTTTGAATCTTTTTGAAATTCGAAGAGTTGGTGAAAGGATAAGAACAGTCCAAACTGTTGAAGGGACGGTTGCGTCGTCCGACGGTTTCTTCTGACAGTTTCAGGACGTGCAGGAAGTTATGGCGACGTGACAATATATGGTCATTCCAGACGCTTTTTCAGGCGCGTGGGCGCGAGTTTTCGGGCGCGTGGCCGTGAAGTTTACGGCGCGCGTCCTGTCGACAGCTTGCTTTTTCCACGTGTCATAGTTTCATTGCACCAGCGTTTTCCTCTCTCTTCCGCATTAAATTCATCGCATTCATTGCGATGAGTATATAAAGGGAGGAGAGGATGCATCTCAACTCACAGTTTCACTTCCTTCTTCTTCTAAGCGATTTCCGGCGAATACTCTAACTTTTGTCGAGCATTCTCCTGAAATCGTTCCTTCTTTACATCTAAAACATGTCTTCCGTTCACGATCCTGAAGTTATTGCTGAAGAATCCGACGTGTATTCCGAGAACCCGACGTCCACTTCTGATAAGGACGATAAGAGTACTGCTGGCGAGTGCCAGTGTGCTCTTCCCGTCGACCTTTATCAGTACATCGTCAGGAAGTTCATGCTTGAGCCTTTCGAGCCTGAGTTTCCTGAGCCTCACCAGACGGTGTACGATGCCCCCAAGGGCAAAATAGGGGTATATGCTGCATTCTTCGTCTATGGGAATCTCAGGTTCCCATTGACGAAGTTTGTATACCGTGTTTTGGAGAGACACGGTGTGCACCTGACGGAGGTACACCCAATGGCGATCGCCAAGATCCGCCATTTTGAATGGGTGTGCCTTATTCTGGGCGCGGAGCCCCATGTCGACCGCCTGATGACCTTCTACTCCTGGAGGTGCATCAAGGCTGGTACACCTTGGTCACTCGGATCAAGGGTTTGAAGATCTGTGCTACCGAGCGCAGTCTTCGGTCTTGGAAGCGGGAGTTCTTCTATATCTCTGTCCGTGTCGTCCCTATTGCGATAGCATTCAAGAACGGGAGAGCACTCCCCAACCTTCACGCCTCCAACTACCAGGAGGCGGAATGGTTCGCCAAGATCTCACGGATCCAGACTCCGGTTTACCGCTTTGCGGAGTCTGGGATGGTGATGCTCGGTATGAGCCGGGTGTGGAAGGATGCTGGGCAGAGGCGCCACAGACTCTCATCGTCCTCGAATACGGTTTGAACTCTATCCCTTACGGTATGCTTCATATTATTAGCTAATTTAGGGTTTTTGTTCTAACCGTTCCTTTCTTTTTATTTTCAGAGGGAAACAACTTGCAGTCTCTTCTGCAGCCGCGGGAGAGCGGTGGTCCCGCTCGGATGGGTACTCGTGCTCTTGATGAGAACGAGTTGCCCATCCTTGAGCAAACGGCGGATCGGTTTGTGGAGGTCTACCCGCCGGGCCACGAGATTCTGAGCGCCACGCGGCCAGGTAAGGGATTATTTAACCCTCGCCCTCTCAATGCTCAAACCTCTGCTGGAATTCCTCTAATTTTGTCATCTTCTGATGAGGAATCCGCAGATGGACCTTTCTTCGCGAGGAAGAAGAAGGCTGCTGGCGGGAAGGGCAAGGCGAAGGTTGCCTCCACCGCCTATCAGGAGAACCGGTCTGACTCGGAGACCGAGAGCGAGGAGGCGGCGGGAAACCCTGGTGGTGGTGAGACCACTGTTCCGGAGGTTGAGACAGCTGTCACCTCCGGGCAGCCCAGTGCGACGACAGTGACCGGCGTGAAGAGGCCGGCTCCATCGGGTTCGTCCCCGCCTATGAGAATCAAACATATTCACCCTAATACATACGTATATACGACAACACACATATGCATACAGATACATGTTTCTTTTGGTTTTAAATTATATTTTGTATTTTCTCATCATCCATTATGAATGTGATTTTGTGTGTATCATTCATGGACAAAATTTTAATAAACATAAAACAACACAAAACATCTAATACACATATAAATCCACGTACACTTACACTTACACTCACACTCACACAAACTTACACAACCATCGTTTTCATCTTTTCAACTTTCCATTTTCTTCAAAAAATAAGTTTCATCTCTAATTAAAACAAAAACCCACTTGACTTTTGGTGAACAACTCAAGAACATGGCTCTGATCATCCATGCAAACATAGAAAAGAAGTAAAATTAGTGATCCATACCTAGTAGGCACTTGAAAGATGAGAGGATTTGAGCGATCCTTAGTGAAATCTCCACAACAAGCTTCATTGAACATTAATTCTTCAAATGGGGAATGATTTGCATTTGGATTCTTAACTATAGTAAGCAAAAGTGAGATGACGGAAATGGGTGGTGGTGCTCAAGGCTTGGAGAAGGAGAAAAAGAGGAGTTGGAGTGTGTGATTAGATGTGTTTTGCATATATTGTATGTTTATGGAACCAAGAAGAAGACATGTCTCTCAAGATCTTGTTGGGATGTGGGGGTGGGGCATTTTGGCTGTAAATTAGAGATTGGGATGGTAAAATAAAATCAAGCCCGATGGAATAACTAAAAGTCAAAACATTTAGCACGAGTATACTCGAAGTCTGACGGTAATGGTCGAGTACAGTACAGTGACTGATTTTGAAAGAAAAAAAAAAGTCAAAGGTTCTTGTAAATTTTTTCCTTATCGCTATGTTTCTGGCTATATGCTCGAGTCGGTGATTTAATTCGGGTCTTGTCAAAGAAATAAACAATAATAACTCTAAATATTCAAATTTTCGTACGCATAAAAAACCATAAAAAAACGTACATGGATGAATTACAACTCAGCCCATCGACCTCGAGATCTTTAAATTCATCACACCCAGAGGAGTGGGGTGGTGGAGACTGACGATTGGAGGGTGGAGGCTGGGCGCTTGGCCGGCGGCTGAGCCGGAACGGAAGGGGGCAGACCGTTGAAGACTCGGAGTTCGGACCGTGCGTTGGTGTTTTTATTTGAGTTTTAGGTTTAGATAAAAAAAAAGTTTTTTATTCAATTAAATTGGAGGTTTTACTTAAGTTTTAGGTTTAGAAAAAAAAACATAAAAAATTAAATTTTCATTTCTCCCCAGAACTTACTATTTCACATTTAGTGAAACGATATATGTTTTATGCAAGTTTAGCATATCTATTTTTAATTTCATTCTCATAACTTATCACCGAACATTTGAACTTAAATTTTAGGGATAGAAAAACCGAGGGAACTAAAAATGTTTTGCGAAAAATCTGGGGGACTGGCTTAAAAAAATCTGATGGGGCCGGCTCAATATGTAAATGTAAAAAATTTGGCCAAAAATCTCGAAATCTATACCACTAACAGAAAAACAGTCGGGGCTGGGGCCACCACGGGCCCTCACTATTGTCCACCCATGTTTGGGTATGAGATTAGTTTTTAACTTTTAAACAAGTTTGGGACGGGTATTGGATTAAGCGATACCGGCCGGTTACCCAAAAACATACCCGATGATATTTTTTCTTTTATTTTTAAATTAGGATATATAATACTGAACCTCCTTTCAAGACATACATGAGCACATAACCAAGAAACTCTAGAACATCAGCAATTTTAGATCTTAAAATTGTACGTGTCAGCACCACATTTAATTTGATTTTCTAACCTTTTCTCTCTCGATATTTTAGAAAACTAATATAATTTTCTATGTCATTCCCCTTAATATTTTAAACATCCATAACTTTTTCATACGTTATTATTTAAAAAAAAAGAACTGCATCATAATAACAAACGTTTTTGTTTACGGTGTTTTTGAACTTGGTAAAAACATCGTTGTTTAGTGTATTTAAATTTGACGTGGATAATTTTTACATTTTTCGTGCCTAAAATGTGTGTAAGATTCTTGGAAACCATTTGGGATCGAACAACATTATCAGTGTTATCTCACATTGCGGGGTACAAATAACGGTGATATATTAGGGGGGGGGGGGGGGAAGAAAAGAAGAAAAGGGACTGTCAAACTAATTTTGTACGTATCTGTTAGTAACCATTATATAAAGGAGCAAAATTTGTTTGTAACAGAAATTCAAACTAATCACAACAACCAATTCATCACCACCGCATATACTACCACCGCATACCACCGTAATCAATCATAATGTCGTCGAAGTGGGTGAGATTGAGGAGCAAAATCCAAGAAGTTATTAAGAAGAAGAAGATAGAAATTGATTCAAACTCCAAGAAACCCATGGAAGAAGAAGCTGCTGCGTTAACCATCGATTCAAACCCCCCAGAAAACAAGAACCCAACTTCTGATCCCCCAAAAGTTCCAAACCCAGTTGTTGATGATGAATGTGTAACCCCTGAAACTTCAACCACTACTCCTGAACCCCCCAAGCCCCGGTTGTTGATGATAATTCCACCACTGAAACCCCCAAACCCGAGAACCGGACTGATTCTGAAACTCATTCCACGACTGAAACCCCCAAAACTGAGACCCCAACTGATCCTGAAGCTCCTCACATTGTTGATCCCAAGAAGGAGGTAAACGGGTTTGAAGAGACAGAGCGCGCTTTTTGGAAGGAAGCGGGTAAAGCCGGCTTCTGGCTAGTGGTTGATGCTGCGAAGAAGCATGGTCCACCTGCTATCCAGTGGATCTAGGAGCATGGCGGAGCCGCCATGAAGAGGCTTGCTGAATTGTTGAAAGAGGTTGATGGCGAATGAAGCAATTGTTTGTGTTTGGAAGTGGATGTGTAATCGTGTAATCTTCAATATAGTTAGCACGATGTGTAATCTTGGATGTGGATGAATTCTTTAATAAACGATGATTCGATTGTAGAGTTTCTTTCATTTGCATGGATATCTTTGTGATAAGATTAACTGTTTTGACTGTCGGGTCAACTTTATGAATTTCAAGACTCAAATTTGATATGAATTTCTTGAAGTTTATAAAAAAATTACCACTTAGATTGATCTTATTTAAAAAATCTGTGAATGGAAACATGTTAATGTCAATTTTGAAATACAATCCATATTAATTTGGCATTTAAACATGATCAGTTTTGACTTTAAAAGTCAACATTTAAGATACAAAGAGCCAAGAATTGGTGATAACTGGATACCTGATGTGTAACGGTTAAAACAACCCAAAAGTTAATAATTGTCAAAACGGTTAAAAGAAGAGCTAAAGAAGGCTAATTTGGAGAAAAGCGAAATGAATTCCGAGTATGAAAAGTTAACCACAATATGCAGATCACAAAGACAACAACTACAGGGGATTAAACAAAGCTCTTGCTTCTAGCACAACACCTGGAATCCAACCACAGGTAGTCATATATAAATATTGTAACGGGTCGGTTTGGTTAGGTTTATGGTTCATATCTAACGGGTCAAATGTAAAATGGGCACAGGGATTGGTCAACAAGAGTTGTTCAAGCCCGGATCAGAACTCATGGCAGGCGTTTCCTGAAGATTTCAAGGCGGAGGTGGCCCTGCCTCCTGGATGGGCTGCATTTTAGTTAGTATCGGATTTGTTAT
Source organism: Bidens hawaiensis (assembly GCF_021521415.1). NCBI lineage: Eukaryota > Viridiplantae > Streptophyta > Magnoliopsida > Asterales > Asteraceae > Bidens > Bidens hawaiensis. The sequence continues at coordinate 35,450 of NW_027505068.1, read as the reverse complement.
CGTAATTGCTTTTGGTTGTTGCGTTTTGAGTTGTGACGCGTATGGTTGATAACCTTTTAGGTTGATTACTGGTTTTATTGGCTGATGTGAGTTGAAATTAAGAACAAAATTTCCACAAATAGTTTTACACGGGCTGCATATTATAATCGATCGAAGAACAAAATTTTCATAGAGCACTAATTATGATACGGAGTTAGCAGACTCATATATAGACTCATTCAATAATATATTAATTTTCTTATGAAGAATATTCTTTTATTTTGTACTTTAGCTCCACATTTGATTCATAGATTGTGTATTGCAGAAACATAAAGTTACAATATAAGACCAACTTACAGGAATTGAAGTCTTTCTTTAAACTCATATTTTCAAGGTATCAACGAACGGAACTCCGTCATCACTGAGTTTATCGCGGTCATAGAAGCTTTGCATATAACCATCATACGTAAACGATTTGTATAGAGCCACCGAGTCTGAGTTTATCAGCTGTTCATCCGGCTTGACTTCAAACTCTTTACCAGGATAACAAAATGTCACCACTGAAAACCTATCTTTCTTATTATTTACCAATGCTCTATGATAAGGAGCTTTATATATCCCATTACTCACAACCTACCAATTTATATAAAATTTAACTTAAAAGTTAAAACATAACATTCTAAGTGAAAGTAAAGTATAATGTTACTACCTCCATTATGATGCCAATGTTTACGACGACGCCATTGGTCATAGGCTGAACAAACACCCATTGATCTTCTTTCAAAACTTGCAAGCCTGGGATGCAACCACAATCAGTCAAGAGTGAGATCGCTGATATATCTGCATGAGATGATATACCGATAACTTTTTTAGGCCCGGGACAAGGCGGGTAGCAGTTCATCCTCACATCATAGCTTCCGACTTCAAAAGATTCACGGAAACGGTTTGCATCGAGTCCTAAAGCCATTGCTATGAACCCGATTATTGAAACCGCGATGTTCTTCATGTGATTCGAGTATGTATCTAATTCTTCCCTGATTTAAAACAACCCAAAAGTTAATAATTGTCAAAAACGACATAAAAGGTGACTGGTTGAGCTTTAAGATAGAATACTGTTACCGATATAACTGAATTGTAACCGGGATATTTGACATAACCAAACCCAATAAAAACCGACATTTGATTTTATGTTTTTTTAAAAACCGATTTTTTGGTTATGTTTCGGTTTTGCTATTAACAAAACTAAAAAAAAAAAACTGAATCGAACAACCAAAAAGACTAGTTTAAACCGAACGGACATGAACGGAGCATGTTCGTGTTCCTTGCTTAACTTTAACCGAACTAACAATCGAGCACGAACAATTAAATGAACGGGGTTTCTTTGTTCATGTTCGTTCGTTAAGAAAACGAACATGTTTGTGTTCATTCGTTAAACAATGTGTTGAGACTTGAGACTAAAAAGTTGTTAAAATTAAACTAAGTTGTAATGGGCCAAAGAAAATTAAATGAATACATTAACGAACGTAAACGGATGAGCTTAAACAAACTTTAACTAACGAACAGAAGAAAAAAGTTTCCGTGTTCGTTCGTTTGATAAACAAACATAAACAAACTTCTTGCCAAAGTTTCACAAATTGTTCACTAAACATTCGGTTCATTTACAGCCCTAAAAAGACTCAAAAAAACCCGATTTTTAGTAATAATAACTGGTGTAGCCCCAAAATTTTTAGTTCCAAACGCGTAATAAGCAATCAATCATTAATTAACATAAAATAGGCCCAAGATATCAGGTCCAAATTCATTATTTTGAGTATTTTTTTTTTTGGCCGAAAACTTTTATACCCTTTAGCCACTAAAAAATAGGCCCAAATGGTAAAACCAAACCCACTGTGAAAACCAAAAAACCAAATTTACAGTTTTTGGTTTGACTCCTAAACCGACCGAAACTAACCCATGCACGCCCCTAGTTACCTGAAATGATGAGGCCAAAACTTCAACTTTCGGGCATGAGTCGGAATAGCCTTGAGGAAGATCATATCACACCATTCCAGCTTTTGATCCTCAGAGATCACAAATGCTTGACCATAGCCTTCTAGACTTCCAGGTTGTTGAGCATAGACCTTCTTCTCCTCAGAGGACAAATCGAAGAACTCTTGAATTTTGCTGTGCATACTTTTTACAGACTCATCACAAACTTCATGACCTATTAACTGCAAGCAAGAGATTATCACATTATCACATCATAGTTCAAATTCATGTAGTAGCTTACGATAAAAGAAATTATTAGTAAACGTGCTTAAGTTATGTTAAGAATCGTTTGATCGAGCACATTAAGGGTGTGCATGGTTGGTTCAGTTAGGGCTGTAAGCGAGCAGAGTCGAGTCGAGCCAGATTGTGCTCGAGCTCGAGCTCGAACTTAATCGAGCTGGCTCGAGCTCGGCTCGTTTTCTTATCGAGCTGAAAAATCGAGCTCGAGCTCGGCTCTTTTAATTTACTTCTCGCGTGACAAGTTTTAGGTGCACCAACTTTGTGTTGTTTGGAGTTAGGATTCAGAGAGTTGTACGAAAGACTCTTACAAATAAAAGGTTATGGGTTAATGGTTACACACGTTTTAAAGGATGATAAATAAAGACTGTCGTTTAATAAATATATACATATGTAATATAGAACGGAGGGTGAGGGTCTCTCGGGATACAGCCCATCTGTCCTTTAGGATAGTGCTTTGGCATCACACCCTCCCCAGACCCTGTCACAAGCAATGCTATTTGACGGGATTTTACTAGGCATGATTGATTGATATATAATACAATAAAACCGTTATCCATTCACACTCACTTTTATTTATTTCAGACAAGTTTTTTCTCCTTATATTTATCAACATGTCTGGCTTTGAAGCTTTCGTACATTATTTATTGTTTGAATTTGAAAGTGATATGACATTATATACTAAAACTAGGTTATTACCCCGTATTATTTGAAATAGTAATAAGACTAATGATAATAATTAAAAAAAATAATGGTGGATAGAGGTGGTGTGGTTGTGGACGGTGGAGGGAGGTGGTGATGGTGGAGAAGGCGATGTCGGTGGTGACGTGTGGTGGAGGTAGGCGGTAGATAACGAATGTAACGAACTTACTAGAAAATTTCATGGTAACGATTTCATAACGATTTCGTGACGATTATATAACGATAAAATTACAAGTGTTACACAATGTTCAAAGTCCTCTTACATTTGGCTATTTTCAGAAATTAAAATTATTATTATTATTAATAGTTGGTACGTACAAAACTATTAATTGTCCCAAACTAGCTAGCTAGATGTTTCTAGTGTCACCAACAGATTATGAAAACAATACGTAAATTAGACTAGATATTAAATACTAAACCAAAGATATATGCAGCCTAATTATATTATTCGAAAACCTTTACAACTATGGTAGCAACCTTAGCGTAGCCGGTTACGTGGACTCCCCCAGCTTGTTCTTCATTCACAACTTTCGTTTCCTCTTCACGGTCAACGGTTACGGTGTGATCGTCTTTTTGTTTCACAGTCTTGTAATCAACAGTTGAGTGACCCCGGTTAACATCATTCTTCACTTGTTCTTGCGCCGAAGGAACTAGAGTTTCTAACTCGGAGGCTGTAAAACCTTTAAAACAAGCTCTTACCTCACGAGTCACTATGATCTCTCGTTTATGAGTCAACTTCTGATGAGTATTGGCAGGTGCAGTACCACGTCCCTCAAACATCCTCTTTAATGCTGTCATCTGAAACAAACGACAGACACACGAAGACAAATCAAGATCAAAATAAGTTTTTCAAGTTAGTTAATTAGCAAATTAAGGGATATATCACTTACTGTTGCGGATGGTCGACGGATTAGCCGAGTGACCATCGGGAGGATCGCCATTGATAACTTATTGTAACCCTAAAATTTGACAATCTAAAAAACTCGATCGTGTGCTTCAATTTACCAAACTTGATGAATCAATTAAAAAAACAAATAGTGACTTCCTTGTATATAAAGCAACCTAACTTGTATTCTATTACGAAAAGGTAACATAATAATAATAATAATATATAGGGTTTAGAAGAAGAGATAAGTTTATATCTCTGTGGATTTCTTATAATATAATTACACTTATCACTAGAATTTCTTAAACATATATTGTACTTATAATATTATATTATATTCCATAAATCGTTTAGAAAGTAATAAGGACTCTACCATTAACTAGATATGTTTCATCAATTATAATTTTATAAATTTCATATATAATGTATAACACAAGGCTTGGATAAATATAATATTATATATTTATTAATAAAAAATTGAGTTAACTACATGATTAGGGTGATGATAATGGAAGCTGGTAAAGAGGCTGGGTTTCGATACCCATGCAGATATACCACCGTCACCTTGCGGGTACCCACAGGTACGTGGAGAACGGGTAAGCAAGTGGGTAGTGGTAGTTGGGCGGGTAGTTGTGGGTTGTGTGTGTAAAGGTCAAAATTATGGGGTATGGGTTGTGTGGGTAGTTTGAGTGAGTGATGACACTAGTGTGGGTAGTTTGTGTATGTAGTTTGTGAAGGTAGTTTGAAGGGTATGAGGTGTCATTATCTGATTATGTGTGAGTGTGAGTATGTATACCACACATCTAACCATTGCCACCACCCTTAGTAGTACCGTGATTTACAAAGAGTAACAGGTTTGCAGTCTAATAGTTTCATATAATATGTTTGGGACTTAAGGTTTAATTTTTATAACACCATTAGGGTTTAAGCCTTAACGGCGTTAACTTTTTACAGCAAAATCCTTCACGTGCCTATCACATGAAGGTATTTTAATAAGTCTCCAAATTTGTGTTAAATATAGATAGAAGACCAGATGCGACCATCTCCCCATCTTACCCAAATACAAACTGATTTGCACATTTTTTCACCGATCTTTCAAAGTATAGCTTTATTTTTGTGGGTTTTTAAGCGATCAAAGTGCGGATTCTTCGTGAACCTTGTTTTCAAGAATCTGTACTTTGATCGCTGAAAAAAAACCCACAAAATAAAGCTATACTTTGAGATACCGGTGAAAAAATTTGCGGAAACAAGTTGAAAGTGCAGATCGATTTGGGGATGACGATCCCATGTGATCTTCTGTTTATATTTAACATAAATTTAGGAGAGTTAGTAAATATAACCTCACATAATAGGTAGTGAGGGGTTTTGTTGTTAAAAATGAAACAAATCACATGATAATTAGTACGGATATATATTTTCAAGAATTAAAAAGAAAACTAGAACCGAATTTTAGTCATTTGCGCTCACGGCGAAATTTTTTTTTCCTGCCCGTGGAGGTGGCGAGGTGAAGGTCTAAAAAGGATTTCCAGAAGGAAGAGTGCACCCTCTAGGAGACCTTTTATTAAACTTGGCATGCTACTAACGCAACCTGTTTCTTCCTCTAAGGGGTATAGTGGTGTGAGTGGGTGTAACACCCCGACCAAAGGCGGATTATACATCGGGGCGCCACATATTGTTTCATTACTCGTGACACTATTGGGTGTCAATATTTAATAAATACATTCATTCGCGCACGCGCAAAGTAAACACAAGATAACATAAATCAACATATTATAAGGCAAAATATTAGAACAACAAATAACTTGTCTTGATACATTTTAATCTAGGTCCAAAATAAAGAAAACTTCCTATGTGTCCACAAGCTCCAAAACAGCTACTGCAAACCTGAACATGTGTTAAAATAAACGTCAAACACTTGCGTGTTGGTGAGAAATCAAGTTTAATACATTACATAGATAACAATAAATCTGCGCGCAATACGTGTATGTCTAGTGTTTAACAAGGGTGCAATCAGATTGTGATCAAGCCTAATTAGATCATAGCTCATAGTTCAATCCGTGCTCCCAATTGAGCACAAAAACGAGAAAACATCTGTGCAAGTGTAAACAAAGAAAACCGTAAACGATAGGTCTCCCGTGTTCATCTAATGGATCCATGAAAACTTCGGAATAGGCCGAACAAAGCGGTTAATGATACACACATACAAATAAACAGCCAAGTAAACGTCCTCAACACATGGGATACTGCGCGACTAAAGTTCATAAACAAGTTTAAGACTCAAGTTTGTACGAACACATGAACATCCCAAAACATTAAAAATAAAAAGGGATTAGGTACGAGATTACTCACATGATAAACGATGCGGTGTAAGATAAAGCAAGAACTAACTTTAAACAAGCACAAGTTAACCTATAATTAAAGATTATTGTTTTAACGATTTGTTTTAAGTCTTGATTATAAGTTAGCATAATTAATAAGTAAATTATTATATATAATATATATATATATTACCGGAAAAGCAGGGCAGAACAGGGAGGAAGACGGAGGCAGAGAGGAAGACGGCAGAGAGAGCAAGGGGCAAGAGAACAGGAGAGATTAAGTGTTTTGTGTGTGTAGTGTTATGAAAATATTACTATTATTTATAGAGAAACCCTAGGAGACATAATCCCTAGAAAAGGGGAAAGGATCTTTAACAGGATCAAGCAAAAGATATCAAAAAGCATAAGAATCCAAAAGCAAAAGATATGGAAAGATATGGCAGCTGCAGAGGCAAGATAAAGCTGACAGGGAATCAGTAAAAAGCATGGGCGGGTCAGATAAAGGTACTGGTCAAGCATGGCAAAAGCAGATCTCAAAAGATAATGTCAGTCACTTTATCTGCCAACCAATGGGGTTGGTGCGCATGCTGCGCCGAAAGTAACTTTTCAGACATAAAGCAGATTAGGTCAACAGCTCAAAAGATAAGACAACACAAAAGCAAACGGCTAGATTCAACAGAAGAAAACTCAAAGGGTTCAGCGCGAGAAGGCTCGAGCGCGAAGGCAGACACAGAAGGTCAAGAGAGCGCGAGCGCGAAGGCAGACAGAAACAACCTTAACGCGTCGCGGAAAGAACTACATTTCTAAGCGCGCCGCGGGAAGAATCACATTTCTTAGCGCGCCGCGGGAGGAACTATAATTCCTAGCGCGCCGCGGGAAGAACTATAATTCTTCGCGCGTCGAGGGATGAACTACGATTCTTAGCGCGCTGCGAGAAGAACTACAATCCTTAGCGCGTCGCGGGAAGAACTACCGTTCTTAGCGCGCTGCGAGAAGAACTACAATTCTTAGCGCGCTGCGAGAAGAGTTCGTCTCGCGTATCGCTGAAACAGGTGGTCTTCACGCAGGATTCCTTGTAAGGGGTCTGGCGCGTGGAGCTGCGCAGACAACCTTAGGCGGGAAGGAACAAAGGACAAGCAAAGAGTTAGAAGAAAAAGAGGGAAACAAGGCGTAAGGGCGGGACGGCGACAAGAGGGAAAAGAAGGCGGAAAGAGAGAAGGAGAGGGACGGGACGGCGGAAAGAAAGAGAGAGAAAGAGGCGGGAAGGAAAATATATTATTATTATTAAAAATAAAGTATAAGTATAAATAAATATTAAATCATAAAAGAAAGAGATCGGATCAGAGAAACGGGTACCTGGGTCGGGTCGGATCAGGGCAGATGTCACAGTGGGGGCTCTAACGTGGGCGTGAGCCATTCACTCAATCACGAACACCACACCACTTTCAAGCTATTGGGGGCGCTAGGTCTTAAATGAGTGGCTAGCGAGAGTGAGCAACCATATTTAGTGTTTATATAAGCTATTAGGGGGGCTAACGGCTAAGACCACACACCACCTTCAAGCTATTGGGGGCTCTAGTGAGTAACAAAATTGACCATGTCCAGTAAGCGTCACATGACGTGATATTAGAGGCTAATGTGAGGGTGGCTAGAGCCCCACACGCCTTGGTCTCAGCAACCAAAGCAGTAAGTGGATAAAACGACATACCTTTACCATGTATTGAGTTTGAAAACTGCAAAATTATACCTCCCATTTCCACCATACTGCAAGACTTGTGCAAAACCTTGATTTTAAAAGCAAGAATATTTCGTTTTGGACCTTCGTTTTGGGCATAAAACTTATTTATAAAGTCGTCCAATTATCATCCTTAAATGTATATCTTTCCAGATTTTTCATGTAAAAATAGTTGTTTTTCTAGTAAATTATCATCCTTAAATGTATATCTTTCCAGATTTTTTAAATCTCACGTAAACACATTTTCACATATCCGAAATCACCGTTTCTGCAAAAACCATTTTTACATACCTGAAATCACCGTTTCCGCAAAACCGGCTGATTTTATGATCACCAACAATTACCATTATCAACTTTTTTGTGATTTTGCAAGCTAGACAAAGATTCTCAATCATTACCCACTTTTTAAAATATTCATCGTATAGTACATACATATATTCGACCTACATACATACATGTACACACGCATCTATGTAGAAGTTCTATTTAACATTTCATCTTCATCCAAGTATGTTAATAACATTTTTTGTGTGTCCATAACATTAACTGAAGAGGTAGGTCCCAGCAGAGCCCAGTTGGACCCGCAAGACTCACCTCGAAGAGGGACGTCTGCGCAGTTGAACCCGCAAGACTCACCTCGAAGAGAGACGTCTGCGCAGTTGAACCCGCAAGACTCACCTTAAAGAGGGACGTCTGCGCAAAGACCAACTGGATCCGCAGGACCCACCATGCTCATAGAGATGACGTCCTTACGCGCAGTACGCAAGCTGTTCCCGCAGGAAAAGCCTCCCAATGGTGACGTACTCCGCCTGTTCCGGCAGCTGCGGATACTAGCCATCAGGGAAGGCTACCCGCACTAACAGCAAGGCTACACGCACAAGGCACTAACTCTCAAATAATTCAGTGATGTCACCTGAAGAAGGAATGAGCAAGCCGGGAATACTCCCGCCCAAAGCCGGGAATACTCCCGCCCAAATGAGCCAGTCCGTACGCTACTGGAGGATCTTTTGTACTGTACCTGCCAAGGTATGGACAAAAAATATGATCAAAGCAGCGACAGCTCACTGACAACAGTACGACGAGGAGCACGCTCTAGTACTTAATGTCACTATCAGCCGCTGCCTACTCACCAACCCCTGTCGTGGCACGTACATAGCCTGCAGTTGGTGGAAAAGGAATAGTATATAGCCGGCCTGGTCACTATCAGCCGCTGCCTACCCACCAACCACCAGCATGGCACATGCGTAGCCCACAATTGGTAGAAAAGGAATATTATACAGCTGGCTGTACCTGCTTGGACACCTACCTTCGGCTATAAATACTCCAACACCTTGGAACGGTATCATATCTTATTATCATATCTTCTCATATATCTGCTCTAGTCATTTCTCTTAATATACACTTATATTCAAGAGCAATCTAGTCTGATTCTCACGCCGGAGGGTGGTCACAAGGAGGTACCCCCCCCTTCTCAGTGACGAGCTCACGGTGTCTGTTTTGCAGGTCATCTGAAGAACAACCATCTTTGCCGGACCTAACCCTCGTGGGAAACATCTATTTAACCCCCAGATTATCCGTAGTCTGCCGGGGTCACCTAGTGTTTCTTCATGTTCCTTGTAAAGAAAACGAGCAGCTGATTAAGAAAACGAATAACAGTAGCCTAGGGTTTCTGTAATGCAATGGTTGATCGATGATTTGAGAGAGAGAGAGAGAGAGGGAGAACGCTTACCGGTTAACAAGTGAGAAAGAGGTCTAGGGTTTCAAAGGTAGAATAGAAGGAAGGAGAGTGTAAGGGGGTGTGTGATATTCTTATTTTGCTCTCTGCTCATTCTCTAAACTTCTCAAACCCATATAATATAATTTAACATAAAGTTTAAGAAAACCATCAAAATCACATCTCCAATCCATTCCCATGAGTTATATGGCAACTAAAGTAAATCCCTAAATATAATGACTCATTTTTGATCCATACCATATAATATATCACATATCTCCCAATCACCATTTACTATATAATAAGACAAAAGAGAAAAAAAATAATAAATAATTAATTTATGGATATGAATATGGAATAGAATGTGAAAGAATATTGAAAAAGAATAGATAAATTTATGGAATGACGTTTTTTTAGCTAAATTATAAGGAAAAATATATGGAATATGAATGCTCTTATAACTTTTTATTAAGTTAATAAGTTACAAAAGTGAAACTTATGGAACTTTTTTTCTCACAATATAAGCAATCCCAAACACCTTATTACTTCTCAAAAAGTTTATAAGTTATAAGCTGATGAAAATAAGCAATCCCAAACACCCCCTAATTTGGCATCCAATTAGGGAAAAATATGTTTAAAAGAAAATTGTTTTTTATTGTCTGGTTGAAAAAAAAAAGTTAATTATGGTTTGTGGGCCGAAACTACTTACGTTTTTTCTTTTTAAAAATGAGTAGTTTGTGTTCCTGTGGTTGTTGGGCAGAAATAGTTTGCGTCCATTCCTATAACGATGTCCATATGTCTCGTAAGTAATTTAACATAATGGGGGCGTTTGAGGCTTTTCACCCTATCCGTGAAAACCCTAACCATGTGAACCTTGGTATTTTCTGCAACCAAACCATTTGTGCCCCTATGCATCTTTGCCACCTCCACTTTTATTTCTGCCTCCATCGCACCTCTGTACATGCATCTCATCGATTGTAACACATTGTCCCTCCACCGACCGTAGCACACCACCTCCACCACCCGTCATAACTCATCGCCTTCTCCACCACTCGTATCCCACCGCCTCCTACACCCATTGCCTTCCCACCCTTCATAATTCTGTTGTCGCTAAAAGCCAACGTTGAAACACATATTGTGGCAGTAAAACTAAATGTAATTAATTAGCTGGAATCAACCCTAAGCACCTTTCGTTGCACTTATTTATGGTGTTGAAATTTTGGCCTAACCTAAGATGTGACATCCAATATGAACGAGGAGACGTGGAGGATAAGATCAAGTAGGTGGTGTGGAAGTTTAGTAAAGTATCGGCGCCTAATTATATCTAACAATGAAGTGTATTAATGTTTTTTGTTGAGTAAGTGTTTTTGTTAATGAAGTTTTTTCGTTGACTATTGTTTTTTCTCTTAATCAATTTCACTATTTCTGATCATACATGTATGCAACTTATGCTAACTATAGTTTGCAATGATTGTGGATTGTTTCTAATACAATTAGGTAATGTTATTTATTATGCATAAGAATTAGAATTTGGAGGGAGATAGATATAGGGATACAAACTGCATGGGCATTTTTTCGGCTCCAGTAAAACACTTGAATTCTCATAACCGACTTGTGTGGTGTTTGTAGTGCTTTACCAAACATAATTAGAGACTGTTTGACAAACTCGATCATCAAAGTTAAAGAGAAATGTAAAAAGTTCTTTTAAACTTTTAACTTTGGTCATCAAAGCTATTTGTCCTTCAAACTTTTAGTAATCAAAATGTTACACGTTTACACTTTTAACACAAATACTTTTAGCATTTCAACTTCGGCCACATAACTTTTCTTTTTTTGACAGTTTGTAACGAAACAAAATTATACCAACAGAGTTACTGTCGGCTCCTTTCATATATATGACAAGGTAACCGGCATGGGCGTTAGAGTCCCTTCGCAGATCAAGTCTAAGCCGCCTCAACGCTTCAATTCACATGATCTAAAGGATAAAAGGGGCCATAACGATACACCCTAATAATATACAGGGATCGATACGTATTTATACGGATATCATCTCACTTATAAAACCCCAAATCCAACCTTCAAAACGACTTTTGCGGCCAATCTTTCTTCTCTCCATCGAGAGCTCAAATCAGCCACAGATTTGCTTGCTGCACGTAAAACCCTAATTCCTTTATTATCTTCATTTTACTCAATAATTATTCCATGTTTACAAATTATTATCATTTTTCAAGTAGATAATTAGCATTAGCTTCAAGTAGATGTTATTATTTGCATCTAACAGCAGAAATTGGGGACAATTAGTTAGGTTTAAGCAGCACTTATGTTAGGTTAGGGTTTAGACAGTTGTTAATTGTAGTTTCATTATCCAATTGGTGATAGGTTGTTCATGAAAGTGGTGCTACCATCATGAAGTCTGCAGGACATGCTTTGCTTTCTTCTTTTAAACCTCCTTATTATTCTTTTCCCACAAAAACCTGTCGCAGATTGCCGTCAAACTTAATTTGTGGAATTTTAACTGCTAAATCAAGGAACTTGAACACACACAATCAGAAGCATCAGCTGCGCCTTTCGAATTTTGACATGGTTGTGGAACAGTATTTACCTCCTTGGTTCAGGTATATACTAATAATAAGAATATTTTATAGTTTTACGAGTTGGAAGTTTATGTTTTGAAGTATTTTTGATTTCTTGATAGCGTTGCTCCGATGATGGAGTGGACGGACAATCATTACAGGACAATGGCTCGCCTTATATCGAAACATGCGTGGTTGTATACAGAAATGCTGGCTGCAGAGACGATTGTTTACCAGGAGAAGAATTTGGTACGCGAGTGATTTAGTTGGTTGTGCGTGTGTTTTGTGTGGTTGTGCAAATGCTGATGATATGGTGAATGGAGATTATATTGACATAAAACATATACATACATATATATGTATGTGTACATAATTTTGTGTGCATATGATATTGTTAAACACTTAAACGTGAAGAGTGATTACTTAGGGTATTTGTAATTGTACTTTATGGTACATCTTGGAAACGGGTCGAGTTTGGTTCACACACAATGTGCTCTTTTAATTTTTTTAAAATTTAAGAAAAGCTAGTCTGTCAAATTTGATCCCAAAACGAAATTGCTTTAGTAAGTCTTATTTTTGAATAGTAGTTGTATTCATCATAAAGTATACTTTGTTTGACTTTTGACTGTTTTACTCTTCTGGTTTAATCTATTTTTAAGTAATTGTGGCGATTTTCACCTTTCAATTGTTCATGATTTGTTCTGGTTGAATCTAAATATTTGCAGACTTTTGACTTTATTTTCTTTTTGATTGATCAGGACAGATTTTTAGCCTTTTCACCAGACCAGCATCCTATTGTACTTCAAATTGGTGGAAATAACTTGGAAAATCTGGCAAAAGCAACACAGCTTGCAAACAGTTATGGCTATGACGAGATTAACTTGAAGTACGATTAATTAGTTTTAAAATTTTTTATTTATAATACCATGTTCTTAATCCATTTGTGGGCAAATTTCTTCTTCTGGCAGTTGTGGATGTCCTAGCCCAAAAGTAGCTGGACACGGGTGTTTTGGTGTGCGTCTTATGGTTGACCCAATGGTTTGAAGTTTGATCTGTGTTTCTGATTTACATTACACGGTTTTATAATTAATGAAGAACACATATGTGTGCGACAAAAATGTTATTTTTAATTATGTTAATATTTGCAAGGGAAGTTTGTTGCTGAGGCTATGAATGTCATTGCTGCTAACACGGATGTTCCCGTTAGTGTTAAATGTCGTATTGGCGTTGATGATCATGATTCATACAATGAACTCTGTAAGTTATATATTATATATTAAACGAACGAGCATGAGTAAGATTTTTTCTACATTTATGTTTGTAAGCGCTTGCTTACGATTGTTATTTGGAGTTTCTTTCTTTTTGGTCATTTCTGTTTGTAAGTTTACGTTAGTTTAAGTTTGTTTGTTTTCATTCGTTAGCATGTGTTTAAATTTTATAGGCACATTACCATTTAGTCGTTTTAATGACTTTTTAGGCCCAACATATATTTTTTTCTCATTACTTTTAATTGGTTCTAATCCAGTTATGTTTCGCTCTTTTACTTCTGTGAATCGATCTAAACTATTAGCAAACAGACATCAACAAGCACGTTCATTTTTTTAATGAATGAACACAAACAGGAAAGCCTTGTAGTTTAATTGTTTGTGCTCGAGTGGTTGTTCGGTTAAACTTACACAAACTAAGACGAACATGCTTTATTCGTGTTTATTCGGTTCGTTTACAAGCCTAATTGCAACACTTTTTTGTTCAAATTTTTTAAACTCTTCAATAAATAACTAGTATGCCAAATATGATGATTTACGTCTTTTACAGTTTCAATAATGATCTAGCTTTGCAAGTAAAATGTTTTAAGAGATTTTATATATTAAACAATTAATCCAACTTTGAAAGTGATCTCTTTACTTTTGTTCGCAGGTGATTTCATATATAAAGTTTCATCTCAATCGCCAACTAGACATTTTATAATACATTCAAGAAAGGCTTTGTTGAATGGAATAAGCCCTGCTGATAATAGAAAAATTCCTCCCTTAAAGTATGTAATTTGTCAATTGATAATCTTAAGTTGCTGATATTTTTTCTTTATTTTTTTCATAATTGTTAATGAGTTTTTGGTTGTATATTGCACAGATACGAATTCTATTACGCTCTCCTTCGTGACTTTCCCGATCTCCGGTTTACAATTAACGGAGGCATTAATAGCATTGATGAGGTCAGCATCCACACTGTTTTTCTTTTCATGTTAAGTTGTAATCTTACTTTTGTTGATATTGAATTACTAGGTGCGTGCAGCACAAAACGAAGGAGCTCACGGTGTTATGGTTGGTCGTGCTGCCTATAACAAGTATGAAAATTTGGCTCTTTCTATTTATATATCGAATCTATTTATGTATGTTTACGTATACTTGCTGTTAGTTTCCGTTTACTAAAGTTCTTAACAACTCTTTTGACAGTTCATGGGCCTTGTTAGGAAATGTTGATACTGCAATTTATGGTGCACCACCTAGCTGTGTGACACGTCGTCAGGTTTATTGCAATATGATTTTTGAATTATATAAAACTTTGGTTTTCAAGTATTTGCTTTTAAATCTGGTTTCATTAACTTCTTGTAGGTGTTGGAAAAGTACCAGGTGTATGCTGATTCAGTCATAGGAATATATGGGAATAATAAACCAAGTCTTCGTGATTTGGTTAAGGTACAAGCATCATTTGTTACATTTTTTCTTTATATTTTGTAATTTGCAGTTTTTAATATCTTATTTGCATATTATTCTTGTTATGATCCAGCCTTTATATGGTCTGTTTTGGGGTGAGCATGGAAATGGAGTGTGGAAACGAAAGGCTGATTCAGCTTTCCATCATTGCAAGGTAATAAAATTTAGTAAGCTCGATTGATTCGGTCTTTTATCAAGTTTAACAATTAACGTGTTACGTATGGTTGCATAAACTAGGGGTGTGCAAGAAAACCGAAAACTGAAAAAAAAAACCGTAAACTAAATTGTATCTATAATCCAAAAAGCCGAATCTGAATTCAGAATTCGATTTGGTTATAACTGAAAAATTAGTATTTACAATGGGTTAAATTGTCATAACCCTTAAAACTTAGTATAATATCATATTCAGGCATTGACAAATCACAATATCAAGCATACCTATTTTCAATTTTATGACAGTTATACCCTTCCCTTCCTTTGAAACTTATATTAGGATACGGGAGTTTGGAATGTAGTGAGAAGGAAAGGGTATAATGGTCATATTACAAATTGTATTCAATAAAGTGGATAAGTAATACTTAAACCCATAATAACCCTAATGGGTCAAATTGGCCATGCCTAATCGGTATGAAATTTGAAGTCTGGCTTGATAAATATAATGAGGCTCCTTATGCAAGTTTCCAGGGTATACATCAAATAGCCGTTAACAATAATAATCTACCTTTTTATTTATAAATTATTTAGAAGATCTTTATGATCTTTTCATTTCAGTTTTACCCATTTTGGAAATCATCCGTATTTATTTATTTATGTGGTCTGTTATGTTTGCAGACGTTCAAAGAATTGATGGAGACAATAACAGCAATGCCTGATTCGGTTCTGGATTCCACCCCGGTTCATGCGTATTCGACTACTTGCATCGATAAATTTGCCGATTCAAAGAATCTGTTACCGTCGCCTTATATAGTGAAGGAAGAACAAGAAGAACAGCTGTTGTATGCTTAGTTTGTGAGCATAGTAAAAACTTTTGACCGGTTAATTATTACTAGTATACTTGGTATCATGTTTTGTGCTCTCCCTAGGTGACATTCTTTGGGAAATAGATCCTGCAAGTTAAAAGAAAATTGACATTCATTGACAATTATTTTGTTTGTTGAATGTTAATCGATCATAGAGACAATGGGTTTGTGTATGCAAACATATACATATTGTTTTGTTTTTGTTTGTTTTGGAACACACTCCCTGAAAACATATACAAGTACACGGGTTTGTGTATGCAAAGGACATCAGTTTAGAAATCAATACTATGTTGAGAATTGCGAGAATCGCATAATTCACTTGTGCGCGCTTAGGTAAGAAATAAAAGGCGGGGACAATAGTGCAATCCTTTAGCTCTCGTTTTCTCACCAGAAGCATCTAACATATGTATTTCTTTACTTCTCGTTTTCTCACAACTGTGCTATAGAGCCTTTCGTCTCCACAAAAAGAAACTCAAAATCAGTCAACAATACTTGTATATCCGACTTATACAATGACGAAATCAAATCAGAGTTTGGTAGTAGCAGGTTGTGACCCATCTAAGATATTGGTGAGCTTATAATATCAAAATGGTTTTAAAATATTGTGTTTTTATCAAAATGTAAATGTTAAAAGATGATGACTTGATGCTGAAGTAGATGTCAAGTATCAAAAATGTTAAAACCGTTTTAATTTGTAAACAAGATGATCTAAAATAACACACATTGAAATGAGACATGTTGTGACCCATGCTTAGCAAAAGCCATATAATAAGGCTGAGCAGTTATAAAACAAAAGGTCCATTACATATATAGTCAAAACAATATTCTCATGACTGATATTTATATATATATAAAAGGAAGAATATTTATGAATGATTAAATGTAACTTGTTAAAATTTATCAGTTTCCACAAGTTTATACCTTAAACTTTGTTACCTCTGTCCAAAGTCCTAACTGAAGAATGCTGAATCCAATGCATCATCAAACCTCCATACCCACATACCGTTCACTGTCTGCTTCTCACTAGACAACTGTTTGAATATATCTATACTACATATAATACACTAAATAAGGGCAAATTAAGACACCCATTTTTAGGTAATTTACAACACTTAAAGCATGAGGTATATGTGTTAATAAGGGTAAACTTGTCTTTTAAACACAATTCATTCAACTTACAAGTTTGGTCCCTCATCTTTAACCATATTATGTTTTTAATTTAAGTTGTAAACTAACTTCCCACCCATGAATTTTAAACGACTATAGCATTTTCAAACGTTAATATTTTAATAAAAAAATTACACCATAAAAACGAGCATTTTATTCTCTTTAATTTAGATATGATATTGTTATAATTTTTTTCATTTTAAATAAATTAATATGTTACGTAGAGGTGTTCAGTGTCGGTTTTGATGGTTTTTAAGTTAAACTTGTGAGTCCAACCGTTAATACTGATTTTTTGTCGTCCAAAACCAAACTCAACCATTGAAAGTTGAAACCGAATCGTTACTAACGGCCTGGTTTCAGTTTGGTTTCACAATTTAAACTTTAATAATAAATTTAGTTTAAAATAATTAATAATTTAAATGTACCATCAATTTTAACTAAAAACCAACATAATATGATACTTGAGATGATCATAAATGAAAAATGATAATTTTAGCCACATAAATGGTAAATATTAATGGAAGATCTACGACATGAAATAATAACAACAAAGATTACAAAAGGAATCATATTGCAATTAGGTTAATTTACAGTCTTTTCTGGTTTCATATGGCCGGTTGCCGATATAAACCGCGAACCAACCGTTCACTACGTTTTGAATATTTTGAAACTGACCAACAAACCGAAAGTAAAAATAAAAAAGAAAAAAGAAGTCAAACCAATGACCGATTTAAACGATTTCAAGGTTTTAACCGAACCATAAACACTTATATTTGTACGTGATTGACAGGTTCAAACACTCGCTGCATCGCGCGGGCACCCGTCTAGTATCAACAAGTGAGGTAAAGATCGTGCCTATAAGGCATAAAATGCCATGAATTTTATGTGTAACTGAGTGTTTTTGTTGCAATTATGTGACTCAGAATGTCATAAATTTTAGTATTGGATCAAAAAACTTTACAAAGAATTGAGAATGGTTTGTATTAATTTACCTCATGATTACAATGAAAAAGATATAGGCACTTATATACGAATACATAGGATTATACATGGAACGCTTTAAACTTTGGTGTTGTAATATTATTATAAGACTGTGTGTTGTGGTTTAACTAGACATCCAAGATTTCCAACACACCTGAAAGTTCATTTGAGAGCGCGTAGAGTCGAGGAATGACCAATTTAGAGAGTCAAACACGATTTTGAAGTCAATTTTAAAATCATACCCTTGGAGTTGGACTTAATTACCACGAGATGATTTGTTAACTATTAGATGATCGTTAAGGATGCTTTGGTTCTCCAATATGTTAATTATGTGTCTGAAGTTAATAGATGCATGACCCCATTCAATTAACTTTATCACTACATGGAAAAACGAGGTGTTATCATCACCCTCAATTTTCCATTTTATTCTTGCATGTTGTACTTTAAGATCATTAATTGGCTATTCTTATTTCGCATTCAAGTACCTTCGATCATCCTAGCATCCAATCTCGTTGATTTTATTCATCGATAAGCACGGCAAGTTCCAGTCTGCGATCAAGGGCCTCAATGTTTTCTTTCTTTTTTTTTATACGTTTTGCCTTTAAAAAATTTTCAATTTATTTGACAGTTACATTCATGTCAGGAAGACCACAAATCCAAAGCCAATATTCATGTCCCCATTGATTTTTGGGTAACTATTAATTTCGAGCCACAAATTAAAATGCCGAAATGTAGGTGGCTCAATGTTCTTCGTTATCGTACTCAAAAGAAGGGGACAGTGATTCGATAAATTTATGTGAAGTGACTATGAGTCCGACATTTTTCTAGCAACTCTTTGTCAACAAAGAACTAATCAATCTTGCTACGTTTTCTTCACATAGTTTTGATATAAGTGAATTTACTTTCGCCTATCGTATACTCATGAAAATAAGCATTATAAATGAAGTCGTGAAATGTTCAAATTTTATTAACATCAATAAAAGTATCGAATTACAATAAAGAGACAAGTAAGTAATTGAAGTTGGAAGAACAAGTTGTGGGGATGAAAATTGAATTTAATCTTTCAACATCGGTTCTAACAACATTGAAGTCTCCCTTCATAACCCAAATACCCGGCATAGAAGATTTGAGGGCAAGCAATCCGTCCCATGAAGTTATATAAATTCTAACACGAAACTTTTTATAGTTTTATGTCTTGAATATTTTGCTAATACGAAAATATGAGATTTAGTAAGGGCAAATAACGATATGGTTTTCTTTTGGTCAATGGTCAACAAACAAGAAGTTTCTTCCTATTATAGTGGAATTAGAAAAAATCATTGTAATTTTAAGTGGATGATTTGGGATGACAAGGCTTCCCACTTTAGATTATATAAAATAGAATTTGCTTTTACATCATTTTCTTTTTGATCAAAATAGAACTACATCCTCTAACAAATTAAACACACCCTGTTGACATTGATAGGGTGTCAAACTAGGCAAGGCCCCACTAGTAGAGATTAACCTTCAATGACAGTAATATTGTACAAACTCTACATAATGTACACACAATAGTTTTGATTATATAATTTCTGAAGAAACATGGATCGACTCACTGGTAGACGATCTACTTTCCTCGGGTGTGATTATGCTATTCCACCGATGGTTTCTCTTGGATCTGGGTTCTTCCACCTACAAAACGAACAGCACCGTAAACTTACCCCTCAGAAAGGGACAGAGGGGTCCTCTTTGGGGTAACCCTCCGGTGTGAGAATAAGTATTTTGTGGAAGAAGATAATAATGTCAGATTAAGGAAATCTGAAGAGTATTGCTTAATAGCTGAATACTCTGTGTGATAGTGTTACTGGATGTAACTGTCTGATTGAATGTAATTGAATATGATTGAATGTGAATGAATGAGTGAATGTGATAAGATGATCCTTCTCCTTGTGGAGTTGATGCTGTATTTATAGTGCTAGGGTTTCCACTGATTGGGCTCAGCCTTGTTGGCCTCCTCCAATTGCTCTGCGCCACGTGTCCTCTGGGACACCTGGTGCTTTCTCATTGGTTATAATCACGTGGTAGCACATGGGTTATGCTGAGTTGTCCACCTTTCATTTGGCAGCTGTCAACATCAGCATATTCTTATTCCTTAAAAAGATACCTTCTGGAAGGTTGTCTGACGTGCACAATCAAGGTTGCCCTAATCCTGATTTGGATAAGGACGAGGTTGATTATGTGCATGTGTGATATGCGCCAATCCTGAGGATGCGCGAGGTCTTCTCTTTATTCTCACGCGCAGATGTTTCATGCGCAGATGTGATATGCACGAGCATGTGATATGCGCCGCGCGCTGATGCGCCGCGCGCATATGTGATGCGCGAGCATATGTGTGCCTGGGCATATGATGCCTGAGCATGTGTGGTGCCTGGGCATATGATGCCTGAGCATGTGTGGTGCCTGGGCATATGATGCCTGAGCATGTGATGCATGAGCATATGTGATATGCGCCATGCGCATAGGTTTTTGGCTTTAATGTCTTGATTTCAAACCTCTTGTCTATATCTTGTGGGTTGACCCGCCTTGCTCGATGTTGAGGCGGGTACATACCTCTTCAAGCCCCCCCAGTCTAATGTGTGTCTTGTCTCGCGCGAGCGAGGCAAGATAGATATTAGACTTAACAGTTTGCTCTTTTAGTAGGGGTTTGTCTTTTTCTTCATATTATTCATCGTTGCGCGAAATTCTATCCTTTTTGTTGCAAACGAATCGTCTCTGTACGTGGTTGGTTGTTGCTGACGTGGGTCAGTGATTTTGACGTGTCAGACCTTTCGTGTGCTCGAGGTGCTACAGTTGCCTTTCGTGTCCCCTCACATGCTGTCAGGGACACGTGTCGCGCTCGCGTTGGTCCGTTCCTGCGAGTGGTGGCGCGTGAGCTCTGGCAGCAGCTGTAAAGTTTCTTTTCGTGTCCCCTCACACAGTGTCTGGGACACGTGTCGCGCTCGCGTTGGCTTACACCTGCGAGTGGGGGCGCGTGAAGTCCGATCAGCACCAATATTTCTCTCTCCTGGGCCTATAAAAGCCAGCCCTTAGAGTTTTTTTATCCTTCATCTTCTTGTTTATTCTTCTGATCTCTTTTCTTTCTTTCTTTCCGATTACTTGTCTTCTGCTTCCAGGTCTCTGTTCTTCAGATCATCCTTTGCTCGTTGTCACAGTTGTATGTCTGATAGCTCAGACAACACAATCTCCCCCATCCATTGCCGTAGAAAATCGTTAGTAATGTCTACATTGAAGAAGACCGGCAAGGGGAAGAAGGCTGCTGAGGTCTCATCGGAGGAGGTAGGGAGGACCAAGGCCGTGAAGAGGTGGAATGAAATCCCCTGCAAATTGAGGCAGGCCGATCTTGACAGCCTCATCGCCTCTCAGGGTTTTCCCCCTCTGTTTGGCTGCATGTTGCCTGTGGCCGGGCAAACGGCGGCGGACCCGCCCACCGGCTATATATCCCTTTATAGCCACTTTTTCACCCACTGCAACCTTCGTCTCCCGATGACAAGGTTTGTGGGTGCGCTGCTTAAGTTTTATGGGATTCATATATCCCAAGTCCATCCGTTTGGACTTGTGCGCATGACTCACTTTGAGTTCATGTGCAAATCCCAGCGCGAGGAGCCCACACCTCGGCGCTTTCAGTTTTTTTACAAGCCCAAGATCCAAGATTCTTGGTTCTCATTTATTCCTCGCAGTCAGAAGGTGAAGTGCTCCACTGTTTCATTCAAGAGCCTTCATGACTGGTCTGAGAGGTTTTTCTATATAAGGGCTGGTGTGATCCCCATCCGCATGACCATGCGCGCGATTTCTTCTGCGCCTGCGGATGTGGGTGTCCTCAAGAACCCAACTGGCGCCTGGGTTAGAAAGTTGACCGCTGAACCATCCCCCGCCAAGAACATTTGTGAGGAGGCGCTGGTGGGGGTTGGTATGAGCAGGAGGTGGGCGGACAGCGCGTCTGAGCCCGTTATCCAAGTCGACGGCTTGTGTAAGTTTATCTCATTGCTTTACTTCTGCGCGAATAAAATTATTTTTGCTGATATCATTTGACTTGTTTTGTGCAGTCACCAAGGAGTATATCCACGCCGCATATGATGAGCATATGGAGGGTGGCTCCGTCGCGCTCGGCGCTGGGGAGGTTGGTTTCCCTGATCGCTTTGATGACATGTTCATCCCTGTTGATCTGGGATTTGTCTTCGACAGCGATGCGCCTGGTAAGCCTTTGTACTTATGCATTTTCCTTTATAATACCAAATTTTGCTAACACTTCTGTTGCATGTATTGTAGATGCGCTCGAAAACTACGAGATGTAGCTCGCGGAAGAGGAGGAGGAAGAGGAGCCGCCCCAACTAAAGCGTAAAGCTAAGGGGAAAACTGGCGCAGGGGCCAGTAAGAAACAGAAGAAGGATGATGCCCCTGTTGTTCAGGATCCTCCTACCCAGGCGGGGGGATTTGGGAAAACCCAGGGGTTTACCACTAAGGTTTCCTTGTCTTCCCTGCCTCAAAAAGTGGGCAGACCTCCTGTCCACTTGAGGTATGGTGGCGCTACCTCCTCCCTTCGCGCTACGGAAAAGGGAAGTGGCATTGCGCCTTCGACAGGTATACTTTGCTTATCCTTTGCTTATCTTTTATGGTTCTATGAGCGCGATTCTGATAGAATTACTAATGAATCTTTGCTCACTCAAATGTTTGTAGAGCCGGCGACAGCGCAACAAGATGCCGAGGCTGCGCCGGAGGTCGCTTCGAAGTCCCCTGTTTTACCCTCAAAGAAGGGTAGAATGGACTTCATGGCGATGTTTGCTTCGCGAACGGAGTTGCGCCAAGGTACGTATTGCGCTCTTTTTTTTTTTTTTTTCTGACTTTCTTTTAGATCAAGTCATAAACCAGTTCTTGTTGTTGATTTTTTCATAGAAGCCGTAGCTGGCGTACAAGCTTCTGGCGGCACTCCTGGCGCCGGCGCCAGCGCCGTTGGCTCTGCTCCTGCTCCTGCAAGCGATGAATCTCCCCTCATTGGGATTACTAAGGAGCAGGAGGCCGTTTTGCGCGCCGACCTGGCGGCGTCGAGACCTCCCTCACCTCCTCCTGCGCACAGCCCTCCTCGCGAGACTGATTTTGATTCTAGGTCACAGGAGAAGAGGCCTATTTCAGAGGAGGATGAGGAGGTTCATGCTGAAGACTCCGACGGCGCCCGCGCCAGCCCTGCAGCGCCACGAGGTTTCGCGGCGGAGCCTTCTCGTGGGGCTGGCGCTGACTTTTCTGCTTCATCCCCGCAGGTATAGGTTCTTTTTTTGCTCCGCTGCGCGGACTTCCATCTTAATGTTTTGATGACTTAGATAATTTCTTTGTTTTTGCAGGAAGCCGATCACACTTACCGCCCGAGATGGAATATTACTGAAGACAGCACATTTCAGTCCATGGGGGTGTGTGCGGAATTCTGGGCTCATGCTGTGCCTCCATCTGAAAGGAGGTTCCAGGAGGACCGCGCTCGCGACGACCTGCTCAATGATCATATGTTTGCTGGGTCGGCCTTCATTGCTGCCTCCCAAGACCTTCGCTCTGATTACGTAAAAGTACGTGATGCTCTTGCGGAAGCCAAGCAAGAGGCTAAGGTGTCTACTTGGCATCTTTCTGATGCTCGCGAGAGAGCTGAAAAGCTCCAAGCCGAGCTCAGTGAGAACAGAGCCAGTGCCAACAGCGCCTTCGTGAAGCGCGGGCATGAGCTTCAGGCGGCGCGGGAGAAGCTGCAGGCGGCGGAGGCGGACGCGGCCAAGTTTGCGCGCAGAGCGCGCGACTTGGAGCTGGAGGCGGAGGCGCGTGACTAAGCTCTTGTCCAGTCTATCACTGAAAAATCATCACTGGAGAGTGAGGTTGCGCGCCTGAAGAAGGAGTTGGCGGCCGCGCAGGCCGATAAAGATGAAGCCTTGGCGACGGCAGCGTCTAGCCAGGAAGCACTTGATGCTGCGCAGGCGGAAAAAGAAGAAATCTTGGCGGCAGCAGCGTCCGACAAAGAGGAGTTGAAAAAGACCAAGGAAACTGTTGAGTTATTAAACTCTCAGGTTCCTGCCCTCGAGACGTCTGTTGCTGGCCTCGCGCAGGATCGCCAATGGCTAATCTCACAGGGCATGACTCGTTGCGCTTTCGCGATGAAATACTCAGACGAGTTTCAGGCCCTTGTGATGGACTGCAACGCTGCCGCGCGCTTGGTTGGTCGAGCTGAAGGGTTTACGGATGGCTATGAATATGGCATGTTGAAGAAGAACCCATCCGAGTACCCTTATCAGAGCGACGCTGCCTGCGCGGAGATGGCCGCGATGGGGGAGAAGTATATGAATACTCCCATTCCCATCCTTGCGCAGGTCTTTTAACCTTAATGAGATTACCTTGACTTATTTTCTAAGTCTTTTTGTACTCATATTTTTGCTTTTGATTTGCAGATATCCGCGCTTGCTGACCAGCCCGACCTCGGCGCGCTAAAGAAATTACTTGACGAGTGCGAAGGGGCTGGTGGCGGCGCTGATGGCGCGGGGAATGCTGGCGTTGCTAGCGGCTCTGGCGTGGCCAAAGGATCCGCTCCTGACACTACTGTGATAGAAGACTCCATTCAAGATGAAGAACTTGACTATGGTCAGTTTGGAGATGACGAGGAGCAGGCTGCGCCAGATGCTGAGGGCGGTGATGAGGATGATGAAGAGGCTGATGTCAACGTGGAGACTTGAGAAGCCCTTCATGTTTTTTATTTTTATTTGTAGTTTGTATCTCATCTTGTAAACTTGTAAATTTCAATGCTTTGGAATGAAATTATGTTTTTCCCTTCTTCGCATCTTGCGCATTCCCCATTCATCTCTTTATATTGAATGTTTGCTTGTTGAATAGAAGATATGGTTGCACGTTGGAATAAGAACAAGGTTGTAAGGAATTTATTATACTTAACCCTTGTCATATTGTAAGTGATTTTGCCATATCTTAATTATGTTGACACGTGTGTTGGCGCTTTCATTATTCCTCTTTTGCGCGACGTTATCGCGCGTTTATTGAATTATGAGTTTTTTAGCCTTTACGCGTCAATGTGTTACTCAGATATCCACTACAATTTCATGCGCGACCCCAACCTGAGACCTTAACAACTATGTTTTGGCGTTTGCTTTGCCTTAGTTGTGTTTAGGTGTTTTATGGTCAGGCTGCGCAGTATGTAGGATGGATGTTGTGAGTGATTTGAGCTAAGGCTCACATTATTGGGCTAAGGCCCTGGCGTTTTAGAGTTAAGACTCGTTAACGCGTTTGAGCTTGAAGCTCGCGCATGTATGTTTTACTTCGTTTTATTTCGTTTTGATGTCAATACAATGTTGTCATATTGCTCAAAATTAATAAAGGGAAGTGTGAAACATGTATGCATAAGGTAATAGAATTGGGCTAAGGCCCTGACGTTTTAGAGTTAAGACTCGTTAACGCGTTTGAGCTTGAAGCTCGCGCATGTATGTTTTACTTCGTTTTTATTTCGTTTTGATGTCAATACAATGTTGTCATATTGCTCAAAACTAATAAAGGGAAGTGTGAAACATGTATGCAAAAGGTAATAGAATCCACATTAAGAGAAGATAGCGCGTATCATTATTCATAATGGCTTAAAAAGCCTTGATTACAAACTTGACATTTTTACATGAAACATTTCTAAGCTGTGCCGCGTTCCATGCGCGCGGGATCTTCTTTCCATTCAAATCTTTTAAAGCGTATGCGCCTTTTCCCAATTCTTCCGAGACTTGATAAGGTCCCTCCCAATTGGGGGACATTTTTCCCGGGGGTATCGCGCGGCTAGCTTCATTGTTTCGAAGGACAAAATCATTTTTCTTAAAGTGGCATTCTTTCACGCGCTGGTTGTAATATTTTTCCAGCTTTTTCTTGTACTTGGCTTCACTGATGATAGCCGCCTCTCTGCGCCCTTCAAGTAAGTTGAGATCCAACCTTCTTTCGCGCTCGTTATCAATCTTGCTCATCATGAGCACTCTATGGGATGGGCATCCAACTTCTGTTGGAATCATTGCCTCTGTTCCATAGGTTAGGCTGAACGGGGATTCGCCATTGCTGGTTTTGCTTAATGTCCTGTGTGCCCACAAGACATTAGGTAGCTCTTCGACCCAAGAATGGGATTCTCCCTCCAGCCTTTTCTTCAGCCCATTTAACAAGCTTTGGTTCGCGCGTTCCACTTGTCCATTCCCCTGAGGGTGATAAACTGAAGTGAAAATTTGGTTGATGCGCAATTCCTTGAGCCAGCTGGATATCTTCTTGTCAGTGAATTGCTTGCCATTATCGCTCACAATTTCCATGGGCAAGCCAAAACGGCATATGATGTGGCTCCAGATAAACTGCTTCATCGCTTCGGCTGTTATTTTTGCTAGTGGCTTGGCTTCAACCCATTTTGTAAAATAATCTACTGCCACTACCAAAAATTTTACTCGCCCAGGCGCTTGCGGTAGGGGACCCACAATGTCGATTGCCCATTTGTGGAAAGGCCATGCTGAGGTTACTGGAATCAAGTTGTTCTTTGGCCGCATGGTGTTTGGCGCATAGCTCTGACATGCTTTGCATTTTTGGATCTCCTTTAGAGCGTCCAAGTACATGCCTGGCCAATAGTAACCTGCGCTCATTGCCTTGGCAACCACCATGCGCGGGCCAGCATGTATTCCACAGATTCCTTCGTGTATCTCTCTGATCACATAGCTTGCTTCCTCAGCATCTAGGCATTTCATGAGCGGTCCCAGATAAGAGCGTCGATATAATGTACCATCAAGCAGTTCATAGTTCTGCGACTTGTGTCTTATCTTCCTCGCCTGTGCGCGATTGTCCGGTACTTTTCCCTCCTTCAAGAATTCCATTATTGGAGTTATCCATGATGAAGGGGTTGTATGAGTTACAAGGACAGACTTCGCTCCCACCGACGGGTTGCTCATTACTTCTACCCTGACATCTTTGCCAAAGTGATCGAAACTGGTTGATGCCATCTTACTCAGCGCGTCTGCAGATTTGTTTTCACTGCGCGGAATATGAATGATTCTGAAGCAGTCAAATTGCTCGATGAGCTTTTTCGCCTGCTCTAGATACAGAGGCATGGTGTTCTCCTTGGCATCATAAAGGCCATTGACCTGTGCTGCTACCAAGTATGAATCAACATGGGCCTCTAGATTTTTAACTCCGAATTTTTGCGCGATGCGCAGGCCAGCCAGCAGGGCTTCATACTCAGCCTCATTGTTGGTGCTTTTGAAGTCCAACCTGATGGCGTAAGTATATTCCTGATTCTCTGGATCCACCAGCTTGAGGCATGCGCCGGATCCTTCGTTGTTTGAAGCTCCGTCGGTGAATAATCTCCACACATTTTCTTCATCATTGGCTCGCGGAGGGTCTACCTCGCGCTGAGCCTCTTCAATTTTTCCTTCGGGGACCTCGGCAATGAAATCAGCCAAGACTTGTCCCTTTATTGCTGGACGGGGCTTATAGGAGATCGTGTGCTCTCCTAACTCCAGCGCCCACTTTGTCAGCCTTCCTGATAGCGCGGGACGGCGCAAGACTTGCTGGATGTTGTAACCAGTCAGAACTTCAATGGGATGACCATTGAAATATCTATGAAGCTTGCGCGACGCGTGTGTTAGTGACAAAACTAACTTTTCCATGATGGAGTAGCGCGTCTCAGGATCTGTCAGCACCCGACTCACATAGTATATTGGCGTTTGGATTCCCTTGCGATCCACCAATAATACTGCGCCGATGGCGCGCTCTCCTGCTGATAGGTACAATGTCAAAGTTTCACCAGGAAGTGGAGCTGTGAGCGCGGGCAAATTTATCAAACTTTCTTTTATCTCACTGAAAGCCTGCTCGGCCTCAGGAGTCCATTTGAATTGGCTTTTCTTTAAGCAATTCCTCAATGTGTTGACAAATGGGGTAGATTTGCTTGCATGGTTCGCTAGGAACCTGTTGATTGAAACCAATCTACCATTCAGCTTCTGGACTTCTTTCATGGTGGATGGCGAGGGCATGTCAAGGATGGCCTCCACCTTCTCAAGGTTCACCTTGAAACCATCCTTGGTGACCATTACACCTAGAAATTTTCCCTCTAGTACGCCGAAAGTACATTTACTCGGATTGAGCTTCATGTTAACTTCCTTTAGGCGCCCAAGGGTTTCTTCGATGTCTTTGAGCATTTGGTTTTCCTCCCTGCTCTTGATCACCAAATCATCCACATAGACTTCTAGGTTTCTTCCGATTTGCTCGTTGAAAACGGCATCCATAAGTCTTTGGTAGGTTGCGCCCGCATTCTTCAAACCAAAGGGCATTTTTGTGTAACAAAAAACACCCTTGTCGGTTCTGAAGGCGGTCTTGTCCTCATCTTGTGGTGCCATTTGAATCTGGTGATAGCCCTTGTAGGCATCCAGGAAACATTTAAGTTTGAATGGCGCCACGGAGTCCACCTTTGCGTCGATGTTTGGGAGGGGGTAACAATCCTTTGGGCACGCTTTGTTGAGGTCCTTGAAGTCAATGCACTTCCTCCACGACCCGTTACTTTTCTTTACCATCACAGGATTGGCTACCCATGTCTGGTATCGTATCGGTCGGATGATGTTTGCGAACAATAGATCCTCAACCTGCTCATTCATGGCCCTCGCCTTTTCATCCCCCATGACTCTCTTCTTTTGAGCAATTGGCTCTACAGACTTGAAGGTGTTGAGAGAATGCTGCGTCAGGTCTCGCGGAACCCCAGTCATATCAGAGTGCTGCCACGCGAAGACCGACATATATGCTGTGAGCAGTCTTTTCATTCTCAACCTTGTGTCGTCTGATATTGTTGCGCCAATTGTGATTTTTTGCTCCTGGAATTTCGGGTTGAGAATCCATTCCTCTGGCGCGTTGTCTGCCATTGGAAGTTTCATTCTCCCCTCCCGCGGAGTACTTGTCACTGCGCACAAATGATCTCGGTATACAAAAGTTACACCTGTTGGTGTTGGGAACCCCAATGCGCTGTGCGCTGGCGACGGTATGGCGTTGAATTGGGCAATCGTTTCCCTACCCAAGATCATATTGTGGCATGAAGTGGTGGGCAAGACCAAGAAGTTGACAACTTCGGCTCGCTTGTGTTTTTCATCCCCCATGGTTAGTTCAAATTGTATTTGACCTAGGGGATGAATGATTTCATTGGAAACACCAGAGATCGGTGCATTCACAATTTCAAGCCTTGCTTGGTCTGCCGGATCCAGTTTCCTGAAACATTGCTCATACATGATGTCTGATTCGCTGCCAGTGTCCACCAGGACTTTTGACACTTCATAATGAGCAATGTGTGTAGTGATGACCAGAGGAATGCTGATGGAAGGGCCTCCCCTGATTCTTGGGAAGATGACTTGTTGCTCGCGCCAATCTCCTTGGATTTGCGCGCTTCTCTTTCTTGATACTTGCCCTTGCCTTCCTCCCTCGGCTACACAAATTCTTTTGTACTTTTTGGTGGCTGAGGCTCCTGGTTGTTCGTTTTCTGGTCTTGAGTTTTTTACCAGGTGAGCCAGCTTGCCTGATTTCACATCCTTTTCAATTGCATCCTTCAAGTGGTGGCATGCATCAGTGTTATGTCCTGTAGACTTGTGAAACTCACAGTACTTGCCACTGTCTGATGGTCCCTTGTAGTGGAGTGGCTTGGGGCTTTTGAACTGGACATTCTCAGAGCTTAACACCTGTGAAGGCGTTTTAGTGAGGGGAGTCCATATTCTTGGCAGAGGTCTGCTAGGATCTCTGCCGCCTTCCCTCTTGTCACCCTCCCCGCGATTACGAACATCTTTTTGGGGCTGGGGTGAGCTTGGTTGCGCCTGCTTTTCTGCGGAAGAAAAACTGGTTGGTTGCAACCTGGACCATACAGAGTTCTGTTTGCCCCTTTTTTCTTTGCTGCGCGGTGACTCAGCTTGATGCGCTCTTTCTCTTGCCCTATCTTGGGCAATTTGTTTTTCATTTCTCGCGAAGACTCGCGATGCTTCCATTAACTTGGCCCACGTGGTGGGCATGCCATCTCTGCTTACGAGAGCTCGGCGGAGTTGATCACTGCGCGCGCCTTGTATAAAGGCCACGCGCAGGAGTTGCTCAGTTATACCTCCGATTGCCAGAGACTCCTGATTGAAACGAGTGATGTAGTCTTCAATCGTTTCATCATTCCTGCGCACGCAGTGCATGATGTCATCAGGGTCGCGCGTGTGTCTGCGCTGCTGTACGAAGTGGGCTTGGAACTTTTCCAATAGTTCCTCGAACCCATCGATTTGCCCAGTCGGCAAGCTCTCGAACCAGACACGCGCCGCGCCCGTGAGGCAGCGAGGAAACATGTGACACCATGTTGGCATCGT
This sequence comes from Bidens hawaiensis, assembly GCF_021521415.1. Lineage (NCBI taxonomy): Eukaryota > Viridiplantae > Streptophyta > Magnoliopsida > Asterales > Asteraceae > Bidens > Bidens hawaiensis. Next base: position 5,014 of record NW_027505068.1, on the reverse strand, counting down.
CCAGCTCTCTAGGTTTCCCGTGTTGTAAAAACCTTGCAAGAAATCATCTGGATCTGTTGTGCCGTCATATTTGCCCAAACCACTTGGCATCTTGGTTTTGTGCTGGATGGGAGCCTTCGCGATGCGCTCAGTGAACTTTGAATGTTTCACCAAGATGGCTGGTCTGTACGGTGTGGTTACGTCCACTTGCCCTCTAACTGGTGGGCTGTACGGTATGTGCAGATCCAGATCGGCTCTGGCTCCAGGCGCCATGTTCACAGGCGCGCGGAGCTGTGAGCCTCCTGCATGAGTATCTCGCGTCTTCCTCATGCTGTGCACTTCTTCATCACTGAACTCAGTGTGTGCAGTGTGAACAAAATGTCCTTCTTCCGGCGCGCGCGGCCTTTTTGTTCCATGAACAGTTTGCTTATCAAACGCTTGCCTTTGTGTTAAGTCGGCTAGCTTTTTCTGTTTGACCATCTCATTGTACTTGTCCATTAAACGCCGCTGCTCGTTTATGAGCCATTCTTTAGGATCATTTGTTTCATCTTCTGGACCCATTGGTCCTTTTTGTTTCGCGCCGGCAAGATTTTGTAACGTAAGATCGTCTGGAGGAGTTTCAGTCTGTCCATGAGGAGTTGTGATGAAAGGACGGTTACTGGTGGCGCGCGTAGAATCACGCTGCGCCCTCAGAAACTGTTGTCCCTCATTAACATCCTCACGTTCAATATCCTCCAGAGCTTGATCAACGTTACGAACGCCAGAAACCATGGTGAAAATTGGTTTTTATATAGATCTGAGTAGATCTTGTTGCCGTTGTAACAGTGGATGGCGCCAATGAAGAAACGTGGATCGACTCACTGGTAGACGATTTACTTTCCTCGGGTGTGATTATGCTATTCCACCGATGGTTTCTCTTGGATCTGGGTTCTTCCACCTACAAAACGAACAGCACCGTAAACTTACCCCTCAGAAAGGGACAGAGGGGTCCTCTTTGGGGTAACCCTCCGGTGTGAGAATAAGTATTTTGTGGAAGAAGATAATAATGTCAGATTAAGGAAATCTGAAGAGTATTGCTTAATAGCTGAATACTCTGTGTGATAGTGTTACTGGATGTAACTGTCTGATTGAATGTAATTGAATATGATTGAATGTGAATGAATGAGTGAATGTGATAAGATGATCCTTCTCCTTGTGGAGTTGATGCTGTATTTATAGTGCTAGGGTTTCCACTGATTGGGCTCAGCCTTGTTGGCCTCCTCCAATTGCTCTGCGCCACGTGTCCTCTGGGACACCTGGTGCTTTCTCATTGGTTATAATCACGTGGTAGCACATGGGTTATGCTGAGTTGTCCACCTTTCATTTGGCAGCTGTCAACATCAGCATATTCTTATTCCTTAAAAAGATACCTTCTGGAAGGTTGTCTGACGTGCACAATCAAGGTTGCCCTAATCCTGATTTGGATAAGGACGAGGTTGATTATGTGCATGTGTGATATGCGCCAATCCTGAGGATGCGCGAGGTCTTCTCTTTATTCTCACGCGCAGATGTTTCATGCGCAGATGTGATATGCACGAGCATGTGATATGCGCCGCGCGCTGATGCGCCGCGCGCATATGTGATGCGCGAGCATATGTGTGCCTGGGCATATGATACCTGAGCATGTGTGGTGCCTGGGCATATGATGCCTGAGCATGTGTGGTGCCTGGGCATATGATGCCTGAGCATGTGATGCATGAGCATATGTGATATGCGCCATGCGCATAGGTTTTTGGCTTTAATGTCTTGATTTCAAACCTCTTGTCTATATCTTGTGGGTTGACCCGCCTTGCTCGATGTTGAGGCGGGTACATACCTCTTCAATTTCAATCATGAGAAAGCAATCAACATTGTTTAATAGTGAAACGATTCAACATAAATCTTTATTTTGGTAGACTATTTCCCACTTAGTTTAGAGTAATTTTGATTCACCATATTCATATATATTTGGGAATACTACTTCCAATTTTGTTTTGATACAACCCCTTCATGCACCGCTACATAATCCTGCAAAATGCATAAATATGAATGGACTCTCACTACAAGAAAACTCTTCATTTTCCTACAAAAACTTGCAACAAATTTCCTACCACCTACAATTCCAACAATTATAAATTTCCAACAAAAAAAACTAGGATTGATTTTGTTACAATGTAGCAACAAAGTAACAACAATATGATTTTATGTTGGAAAATTGTTGCAAACTTTAAAACAAAGTTCCAACAAAAACTACATTTATCAATTATATTTATTCTATTTGTTGGAAAAGTGTAAGAAAACATTACAAGGCTAATTATTTGTGCTCTTGTATTATTAAAATTATTAATAAAAGAAAAATATGAATGTTATTTATTATTTTGTATGAACGTTGTTGGAATATTTCTAACAATGTTCCAACAAACTATACATTAATCAATTTTGTACATCAGTTTTGTTGGAAAACTGCTATAAAATATTATAAATATAATCATATGTTATTTCAATTGCATTAAGAATATAAAAAAGCTATAAATTAACAATATTAATTATTCTGTAGAAAAGTGGTTGGAATGTTTCAACAATTTTCAAAAAAAAAAAATATTTATCAAGTATACATGTTATTTTCAATGGAAAACTATTGATACACAATATACAAATACTTTATTTAAATTATTTATAATATTATATCACACATAAAATCGAGAATACCGACTAAGACATTTGTGATGTGTTATTGATATAATGTGACTTATTACAATCTTATTACAGTTTTTATCTCACTAATATAAATGACATAATATTGAACATAATGGCTCAATAAGAATTATCAATACCCGACATGACATGTATATTGATGAGTTATAGCCAGCTACAACATAATGTGACTTGGCACAAACTTGTATAACTCTTTAAGAAAAGGAGCAACGGGAGCGTATCGAGCGTGAAGAAAAGGAGCAACATGAGCGGAGCCGAAAGAGATCAGAGGGAACAACAAATGCAAAAAAAATTAGAAGAAATTATGAGAAAGTTAAGTAGTCCGGATACTTAATTGAAGTTTAAGTTAAGTTGAATTTGTTTTTAAAACATGTTAACTTGTGTTAGTTTTGCAACTTAAACATGCTAAAATTCGAGCTTATGTAATCTTTTTTGTGTTTAATTTAAATTATTCAAATTTCATATTATTTTAGAATTTTCTGAGTTTTTAGCATATTTTTAAATAAAATTTGAATATATCGAATTATTTTAGAATTTTGTTTTTTCTTTTTAAATTTGTTAATTGTATGATTTTTTTGTTGGAAGTTTGTTGAAATTAAATATAATTATTCGTTAGAAATGTGTTGGAAAAAATATAAGTTAAAAAAAACAATTTGTTTGAATCATCATCATCATCATCGTACTCAGTATATCCCACCAATAGCAAAGCTATGGTAGGGTCTGAGGAGGGTAAGATGTAGGCAGCCTTACATCTACCCCATAGGGATAGAGAGGCTGCTTCCGGTGAGACCCCCGGCTCGATAGTAGTTTTGCATCAAGCCTTAGACATAAGGCATATAACACTCAATCATCGGGACACCGGCTGATCGGTGCATGTACCCTTATCTTTCAGCTATCAACGCCACTACATGATGCCTGATTAACCGTCCGTCACTTTTAACGTTATTTTCACGAGACTAGTAAAATAACGTCAAAATTAGTGCAATTTCACTTTTGCCCACCCGAGGGTTCACACATATATACATCATATGTGCGCACCGCAAGCAGGGCTAATTTGTTTGAATGTTGTTGGAAAGTAAAAAAAATATATATTATTAAAATAATTATTAATATTAACATTCTTATATTTTATAGTATTATTGATAAATAAATACTTAAACAAAAATAGTTTTGTTGGAAAATTGTAGTAAATTAAAAAAGTAAATAACTTAAGTTTTGTTGGAAACTTGTAGAAACGTTGCAACAACAAACATTTGTAGCAGATTTGTAGAAACTGTTGTTGGAAACATGTTGGAACACATTTTTCCAACATAGGTTTTTCCCACAAAGCCTTTTTGTATGAAAATTGTTGGAAAATGAGTTTCCAACAAATTTTCAACAAAAAGTGCCGTAGAAAAGTTACTTGTTGTAACATCCCGAAATTTCCGAAACAAATTTTAATTATATTACTTAAAATAGAGGGAAAGTTTACTCGGGTTATCGGGAAATAAATAAATAGAGTAGGAGTTGGTATGGGTCGGGCTAGTGTTGGGTAATGGATATGGGTTATGGACTTGGGTTATGAAAGAAGGAAGGAGAGTCCATGGGCTTAAGCCCATGATCCCTAAATATAAATACCATTAATCACCCTTTAATCCTCATTCTCACATATTCCATACACCACCAAAACACACACGACCCGAACCAAGATCCGAAGGCGAAAACCCGAGCTTGTTGGTGTTGGAACGTCGTGACGGACCACAACAACATCAAGGCTTAACCGTGTTCGTAGTTCGACTCGTTCAAGGTACGTTTATAGTTAGAAATCGTTCGTATAGGTTCGGTTCGATTTGAGAAGTGATAGATCTGAGTTTGTATGGTAAAAACGAATCCAACAAAGCTAAACTTACTGAAAATGGTTATGATTTGATGGGTTAATCGATTGATAAAAAGAACCCGTAACCTTTATGCCTAAATCGCACCCTTTAAACATCGATGTTAGGTCGATTTGATGGTTGGGGTTTGTAGGCACTGGTCAGACGATTCCGTGGATACCTAAATCGAGTTATTTGGTTGAGAAACGAAGGTGATTAAGGACGAACAGTAGCTGCAGCCGACAACTTCGCCTGCAAGCTAAGTTCGCCTGATGAACTTCGCCTGCAAGCTAAGTTCGCCTGATGACAACTTCGCCTAAAGCTAAGTTCGCCTGATGACAACTTCGCCTAAAGCTAAGTTCGCCGATGACAACTTCGCCTAAAGCTAAGTTCGTCTAAGGTTTAACTTCGCCTAAAGCTAAGTTCGCCTGATGACAACTTCGCCTAAA